>NW_026971312.1:0-35399 GCF_963678635.1 Symsagittifera roscoffensis | reverse complement strand
ATTGGGTCCATAAAGCTTATAAGCGACTCGATGCCTTCATCATTCTAAGAAAATGAGTTTCATTGCTGTGTTTGTTGATGACATGATAATTTTTAACGTTGACGAAATTTAATTACAAGAGCTGATTGCCAATCTTGGTAGGCGGATTTGTATTGAAGATAAGGGCCTTCCTGAATGGTTCTTGGGGATAAAAGTCCACGTTGGTGATGATACGTCAAAATTTTAATCGAAAAAATAGAATAAGCAAAAATTTCAGCCGGTTTATGAACCTGTGGTTACATTTAAAAATGCAACTGATGATAAAAGTCTGACAGGGCGTTTTTGTAGTTAGCTGTAACAACTAGGCCGGATTTTGCTTTTGCAGTAAGCTTACTGTTTCAAGCGTGCAAAAGTCCAACAGTGCACGACTTTATTGCAGCAAAAAGAGTGTTACGCCATTTAAAGGCCACGAATTATTTCCTTTCTTATTCACGACATGATAATGGTCTTGGTATTTCTCCGTACAGTGTTGCCGATTGGGCACGCGACGTAAAAACCAGAAAATTTGTATCTGGTATGGTTATTAAACTAAATGAGTCAGACTCACCGGTATTTTGGCGAACTGCTAAACAACGTTCGGTATCATTATCTACATGTGAATCGGAATATATAGCTCTATCAGCCTTGGCTCAGGAAGTTTTGTTTTATGAAACATGTAATTGAGAGTGTTATTTATAAAACTACTCTCCCTGTTTTGTTTAGTGACAACCAAGAAGAAATCTGTGTAGCTCATAAAACAGCTTCAAGATCGAGAGCCAAACATATCGACATTAAAGTTTACTTTCTTCGAGAACATATTCGCCCTGGTGAGATGACGTTAAAATATCCTACAGCTACCATTATGGTTGCAGATGTTCTAAAAAAAGGACTTCCACTTATTCGTTTAGCGCAGATATGCAAGATACTCTTTGGAAGTGCCTTTTGAGGGGGAGTGTTGAAATACTTGTCTGTGATTGGTCAATTTTCAGACATGGTCATTTAGATCCAAAAAAAGCTGTAAGCGAAACTGTAATTGCTTTATTCAAGAAAGGACTGAAACAATATTGACTTACGATTTTTAACTTTTTAAATGACATCAAAAGTAATGCGGTTAAACAAAGGTTATTGATTTTGACTTAAACCACTTTAAAGGAAAATGAAGGATAAGAAATTTTTTTATTTTTAAACATCAAGACGTACTATTATACGAGGATATGGGCAATTGAAGCTTCCAAACACCAAAATTTTGATGAATTCCGATCAAATAAATTGTGCTCATTTTCAATGGAAAACCCGAAAATTTTCCTGTACGGAGTGAACGATTCCTAGCTTATATTGAAGATAAAAACCTAAATGTAGAATCTGAAAAAGTTAGCGAAGCCAACAGAGATGCTATTCAGAGGAAGTTGTATCAGGAAATCATTATGCACCTCAATGATGCTACTTTGCAGATGACCATTGCTCAGAATAACAGGAATGGATTCGAAATATGGAAATACTCGCAAAAAACATTTGGGCAGATTCGAACAAGCCAAATCATTGTTCTTTGGCAAGAGTTTCTAGAACTCAAGAAGAACGGTGAATTGATGTAAGAATTGCTAAGCAAAGTGGACAAAATAGTGTTCAAACTACAAACTGCAGATGAAAACATCAGCGACAACCTGAAAATAGCCATAGTTTTTAAAGCATTGCTACAAAAATACGACACATTCATAGCTGTAATACAGTTCCAGCAGATATCTCATCTACAATTGAAAGATCGAATGATTGAACGATCACTGGGAGAGCTCAAACAAACAAAATACGAGTTCTACGTCCATTGCGGCTCCAGCGATTCATCGAATTGGCCGAGGACAATACAATGGAGGAACTGGACACGGAAACAAGAAAACCTTGCACTGTACAAAATTTGGACGTAACAATCACACTGCTGACAGGTGCTATGCAAAGCAGCATGTAAACAAGCAAAATTCGAGCAACCGTCAAGGCGGTTTTTCGGGGTTTGCACTAACTGCATCTTCAAATGGGTCGATGGATATTGTGATAGACTGTGGATGCACGAACCATATCCTTCCAGGCAAATCAATGTTCCAGACGCTTTCTTTGCTGAAAAGAGACGGAAGTGCTATGTTTATTACTAATGGGGATGGGACGCAACAGCGAGTACATGGTGTTGGAGAAGTTTGCCTCTCATTATACGATCGTAAAAAAGTAATGTACACGTTTAATCTCCAGCGCGCATTCTATGTGCCGAGCTTCAAATATCATTTGATATTCGTTTCACTCCCAGTTAAGCAAGGAAACACAGTGATTTTAAACCAAAATCCGCATATGCGTGTGGGACAACAAAAAGCTTACTTTATTGAAAGAGATGGTCTTTTTTGGTTTAAACATAGTGAAGAAGAACCGAATATGTCGGCATTGTCTATTGCTAAGTGGCATGCAAGGTTTTCACAAGCAAATTGTGAAACATTGAAGAGAACTGCAAATCAAGCAGTAAAAGGCATGGTTATTTCCGGTTCATTGGTAACCGATAAGTGTACTACTTGTTTAGAATGTATAATATCTACGTCTGATATATCTAAAAACCCTCAAGTTAGTGCAACATGAAAATTTGAATTAGTTCACTCTCATGAGCCTTATCCGGAATCATTGCATGGAAACAAATATGCAATATCTTTTAATGACGATTTGTCAAATCATGCAACAGTATATTTTATGGCCTCTAAAGGCAATTCGTTAGCAAAACTACAACTTTTTCTTAAAACGGTGGTCCAACCATGTAATGTCACTGGATTCACACGCAGGTCAGCTAATGGTGGGGAATATCATTCACGCAAGTTTCAAAATTTTTGCAAAAATAACAGCATTGCACAGCAATTTAAAAGTTTTTTTTTTCTCCTCATCAAAAAGAATTAGGCGAGCGCTATTGGCGAGCGACTTTTGACAAGGCACGGGCTCTTTTATTATCGTCAAAATTACCAGATTTTTTTTGGTAAGGGTAGTTGATACTGTAGTTTACACAAGAAATCATGTATTAACATCTGCTATTAAGGATGATAAAACACCCTACGAAAGGTTTTATGGAAAGCAACCCAGTGTTCATCATTTAAAAAATTTTGGTTGCTTATGCATATTAAAAATGAAACCCTCCAGCGCAAGTTATTACCCAAAAAATAAAAGCAGTTTTTACTGGTTAAGACGGTTCAAGTCCTGCATATAATTTACATGATTTTATGAAAAAGAAATTTTATCGCTCTCGGAATGTGACATTTCAGGAAGAAAAATTCCCAGGTCTTGAAAACAGATCAAGGCCTGCCATTGTTTTGCCATTTCCGGGCAATGATCCAATGAAGGCTGTCACAGATTCAGTGGGGGTCAATTATGCACAAACAAGTGCAACTGATGCAAATGAAGTATTGCCTCCTCTTGAACAGCTGTTATCACCGACAGGGGGAGCTACTTCTACAACTATTGATAGTTCTCTAAAAGTATCTTCAGCATCTAGTCCTCATAATGTTCAAATGGAGATTCAAGATACTCCAATCTACTTAGATACACGGGAAAAACACACATCTCACGATGAATTTGAATTATCTATTGTCATTGAGTCTTCTCCTCACACTACAACTGCAGACAATCTGCAAAATACTGATTCCCTGATTCCTGACAGTTCGATACATTGTTACCAAAACGTTCTACATCATCTAAATCAAGAGAACAATCTGTGAGTGCTGAAGAACATTCTACTGCTTTGGGACTTGACATTCCTACAACTAATAGGACTGGTCGGATGATTCGAAGACCTTCTACAACTATTGATAGTTCTCAAAAAATATCTTCAGCATCTAGTCCTCATAATGTGCAAATGGACATTCAAGATGCTCCAATCTACTTAGATACACGTGAAAAACACACATATCACGATGAATTTGATATATCTAATGCCATTGAGTCTTCTCCTCACACTCCAACTGCAGACAATCTGCAAAATACTGATTCCCTGATTCCTGACAGTTCGATAAATTTTAACCGAAACGTTCTAAATCATCTAAATCAAGAGAACACTCTGTGAGTGCTGAAGAACATTCTACTGCTTTGGGACTTGACATTCCTACAACTAATAGGACTGGTCGGATGATTCGAAGACCTGCATGGCATTACGATTATGATTTTTCTACTGATGAAAACTGTAATATTTCTTTTAATTATGAGGAAGCAATTTTGTCAGCTGAAGCTGAAAAATGGCAACCTGCAATGCAAAATGAATTCAAAAATTTTGTAGAAATTAAAACATGGGATCTTGTGGCTTTACCTTCTGGAAAACCGTTAACAAAAGGCAAATGGGTTTTTGATATAAAGCGTAAAAGCGATGGTTTAAATGAACAATATAAGGCACGTTATGTGGCTAAGGGATTTAGACAAATTTACGGACAAAATTGTACTGATACTTTTTCACCTACTATTAGTATGACAGTTATTCGCTCATTACTTGCCATTGCAGCACAAGATGGTTTGCAGCACAACATCACAGCACGACAAATTGATGTCAAAACAGTTTTTTTTAATTCTACTTTAGAGGATGAAATTTTCATTGAGCAACCTCGTGGTTTTGAGTCTGGTGAACGTGATGTATGCGAGCTCATTAATTGTAATTACGGTATAAGACAAGCGAAAAATCCAACTGATGATAAAAGTCTAACAGATCGTTCCTTTTTTTTAGCCCTAAGGGCGGGCGTTTTTGTTTTTAGCTGTAACAACTAGGCCGGATATTGCTTTTGCAGTAAAATTACTCCCTCAAGCTTGCAAAAGTCCAACAGTGCACGACTTTATTGCAGCAAAAAGAGTACTACGCTATTTAAAGGGCACGAATTATTTCCTTTCTTGTTCACGACATGATAATGGTCTAGATATTTTAGCGTACAGTGATGCCGATTGGGCAAGCGACGTAAAGACCAGAAAATTTGTATCTGATATGGTTATTAAATTAAATGCGTCAGACTCACTGGTATTTTGGCGAACTGCTAAAAAACGTTCGGTATCATTATCTACATGTAAATCGGAATATATGGCTCTAGCAGCCTTGGCTCAGGAAGTTTTGTTTTTTGAAACATGTATTTGAGAGTGTTAACTATAAACTACTTTCCCTATTTTGCTCAAGTACAACCAAGGAGAAAACTGTGTAGCTCATAAAACATCTTCAAGATCGAGAGCCAAACATATTGACCTTAAACTACACTTTTTTCGAGAACATATTCGCTCTGGTGAGACGACGTTAAAATATCTTACTACTACATTATTGTTGCGGATGTTCTAACAAAAGGACTTCCACTTATTCGTTTGGCTCAGATATGCAAGATTTTCTTTGGAACTGCCTTTTGAGGTGGAGGGTTGAAATACTCGTCTGTGATTGGTCAGTTTTCAGACATGGTTGCTTAGAACTAAAAGACTCTAAACGAAACTGTAATTGCTATATTCGTGAAAGGAGTTAATTAATATTGACTTATGACTTTTAACTTTTAAAATGACAGCGAAAAAAATGAGGTTGAACAAAGGTTGTTGATTTTGACCTAAACCACTTTAATGGAAAATAAATGATACGAAATTTTTTAGTTTTAAACATCGAGATGTATCATTATAATACAATAAGCCGCCAGCCTTTTCTGAGTGGTAAGCTAGAGGAGATTTTACTCGACATCAAAATTTTCGCCATTTCCGGTTTTTTTGCGAAGTCTCAAATAATGTCATTTACGTCTCATTTGTGCTTTTCTAGAATACGCAGTAATTTTTCATTTATTAAAAAATCTCAGGTGAAAACGTATCTAGTTCAATTTGTATATAATCTTTAGTGGTTAATCCCTCAAATTTTCCTGACAAATCAAACGCGGTTTTTTCAGCTGAGAAAAACATAGAAAGTTGGTTCGTCTCATTCACTAGTACTCCCTGGATTATGGTTTAACGACCTCTTTTTTTCGGAGCTTTCAAATTGCCCTGATAGCTAATTACTATTCTTTGTTGCCAAAAGCAGAGCGCTTTTTGAGTTCGACATTTTTGCTAACAAAAAAACAATACTTGCTATTTTTACTTGTGCATACAAGGTCCCAATGGTTAGATCGCCATTGATTAGGACATTAGGATTGGGTCTATAATTTTTTTATTAGTAGGCGAAATCCATATTTGACACAACCATTGTTTCTTTTCCTCATGAAAATTTTTGATACTTTTATTTTGGAATTATTTAAAGTCCCTGATGCTAGGATGCTACCCATTTTCTCCCGAATTATATTAATACCCTCGGTTCTAAATCCTGTTGTTTTAAACTTTTTTGTATCCCATAACATCTCACACTCTGATTCACTCAGTGAATAAAAACTAAGAGCAAGCTCGAAATATTCATGCAGATTTGTTGCTTCATCACACCAGCTGCTTTTCTCAAGTGCCGTCACTAAACATGACGCCATATACATGCAATACTTTAGCTTTAATTCTGATGCTACACGTTTGAACCTAAATTCCCCGTTTTTCAAATTTCAAACTTCTGTATGCCCGACGACTTGGCTTTGCATCAGCTCTTAAATTTATTTTATGTCTGATTTTATCCAAACACACGTTGAGCTTCGTGGAAAGACCCGGTTATGTTGATCAAACATTATCTGTACTTTTTTCTTTTCTTCAGATGGCAGTTGTGAACCGTCTTGAGTAGCGTGTTTGCCTAATTCATAGGACTCCTGATGCTTCGGTGGTTCCTTGCTACTAAAGAATTCGTTTACTTGGATCTGATTTCTCAAATCGGTATAATGAGCAATTTTTATGTTATGGTATATGTCAATAGCTTCATTTCGCATGTTCAGTACATTCAGACAACTTTTTCCGTGGTTCACACTAACCAGTCAATCAGCTACCAGTAGTCCAGTTTTTGCGTCTAATTCCTGTATGCTTTCGATTAAACCTTCTTGTCTACTGAGAGGGGTACCGTTTTCATGCTTGATGGCGATTTCTACTAGTTTTTCATGTCTGCTGGCGATTCTTGCATTCCTCTCTACTTTTGCAAAGGTTCTGAAACCGGTCGTTGTTTGTGCTGATATAGGTAGCACTGTCCGATGTTTCGTACATTACAACAATTGTTCGCCAATGTTAGAATACATTCTTGATCTATCATGAAATCCAAACCAAGAAGGCAGGGTAAGTATTTATCTGCCATTATTAAAAACTCTTGAAAGAACTCTCCGGATTTTTTTTCATTTCGATTTTGATGTCGACACAGCCATATATTTTCAACGCCGAATTGTTAGCCGCTAGCTCGTGATTGTTAAAAGCCTTTATGATTCCCGGCTTTCCAAGCCGTTCATACGTGTCAAAACGTATGAGCGAACTGCTACTCCCACTGTTTAACAGTCCAGTTTCCAATTTCCCGTTCAATAACAATCCACATTGAAACTTTTCGTTTTGTTATTGGAGCACACCCTGATTATGTTGGTTTGTTCCGTCCTTTTATTCCAAGGGGCAATTTCTTTTAATGTGGGTAAAACTTCCACAAGAAAAGCAGTTATGGCAGTTCTTTGCCCAATTACCTTTTTGCCCACATAGTCGAAATTTGTCATAGTTGTTTTCATTTCTGGGATTGTCATTTCTTTCGCGCGTTTTTGGTCCTGGTTTGAGAGTTCTTGCTCGGTATCTTGAACCTTGTTCCCTATATCGGTTCCCTGTTGTCTCTTCGACCGTCACTGCTCCGGGCAATAATTTCATTATCAACTAATATCTGTTGAACGAGTCTGTTAACTGAGTCTATTAGGATTTCTGTTTCATCCCTTCGTATGGCTGCTATTCGTGGCATTTGTTTTTCGTGCTCAATTCTAATTCATGTCCTTGTCCCAGTTGTCTTGCGGAGTTCAAGTCTAACTTGGCTGAGGTGGATTCCTTCGAGAAAACCTCGAAGCACTAAGTGATCCCGTATGTCCTAGAACTTGTCTGGGTACGCCTTCAGCGCCAATGGCTGTAAATCCCTCAGCAAATCTGTTAACTGTTCACCTGCCTGCTGTACGCGACGCGTTAGCCGTCCGCGGAAGACCACCGGTCTTTCACTGTACTGTCTTCGAAAAGCTTGAACAGTCTCATCATAGCTAATTCTAGTAGCCTCTGGGTAGGTACGTTAAAATTCGATGGGAGATTTCTGAAATATTAACGCGAAATAATGCAGCCTTTCATCAGTTTCGGTTTCACTTATAGTAAGTTTCCATTTTTGCAGTTAGACTAATAGCTCAAAGTGTCTTTCACTGTACTGTCTTCGAAAAGTTTGAACGGTCTCATCATAGCTAATTCTAGTAGCCAGCTCTGCGTAGGTACGTTAAAATTCGATGGCAGATTTCTGAAATATTAACGCGAAATAATGCAGGCTTTCATCAGCTTCGGTTTCACTTATAGAAAGTTTCCATTTTTGCAGTTAGGCTAATAGCTCAAAGTGTGTTAAGTAGTTTTCACATACCCCGTGCAAAACCATTTATATAAAATTGTTAAACTTTTTGGATAAAACTTTTGGATGAACTTTCAGATGAGATTTGCGGATGAAATTTTTGGTAAAATTTTTATAACTTATTTTTTTGGTAAGACTGGATGAGATTGTCATACAACTGTTTATGCGCAACCCTACAATTGCAATTTACCTTTGATGGGGTCCACAGTCTCAATTATAGAAAGAACCTTTGAGACGAGATAGAGTCTTTGGATCCATACAATCTTGGCGTTTGTATCTATCTAAACAGTACTCATTCTTTCTAAAGCCCTTATTGACTATATTAGGGGCGATCTATGTTTGTAAGATCAATCAATCAAATCAATGATTTTCAGGCTACACATCAAGATATACCACTCAGCCACAACTTCTATAACTGAAAAAAAGCCTTTCAGTAAAACTATACGTAAAGTTTTCAAAAAAAATAACTCAGAAGAAGACCTTAAATTAAACTTTTAAAAAGTCAACCGGGCAAGCTTTTACTCTCTTCCTTCGAAGTTTGGTCTTAAGTAGCTTCAAAATTAAGTCGTTTTTGATAAAACTCAACATTCCGTCAGCCATTGTAAATTGTTTCTTGGCGTTACTGTTTCAGGTTCTCAATTTAATCCAATTAAAGTGGTTTATTTTGAGAAATTGATTTATCATTTGTTTCTTCAAATACCATCATTCAAATTTGTGCTGTCGAAGATTCAAATTCGATCACGCCTTTTTTGAAATCCATCATAAATTTTTTCAGTTGGTCACGTTCAAAACTCTTCATAAGTGATGCGCATGATTCGTTCTGGTCCTACTTCTGAGTAATGTTTTGCCAACTAGAACGATCTTCATTCAATGTACAAAGTTTTCCTCAACAATTTTTTTTACGAACAATTAAAATGTGCTCCACAGTAACTGTTTTTTATTTGTAACGATAAACCTACTGTGAGCTTCCAGGATAAGAAATTTACATCAAAACTTTTCGCCTGAAAAACAGAAGGTGAAAAACGGTATATTATCAAGAAAACTAGAAACTCAAACAAATCGGGAAACAAGTTTCTTTTCTGTTGAATTCTCTTGGAGCTTTAGTACTAAAAATTCTAAATTGGCCAATCTGCTCAGCTAATTTTCTTAGGTTAGACTGCATTTATGATTGAGTTAAAACAATTTAGCTCACTTTCTTCAAAGATGATTTCAAACTAAATTTTAAATTGTAATTTTCATTCAGATTTTTTACATTTGCTGAGTTCAAAAATAGACCATCTTAAATTCAATTTGAAAAAAAAAACACCGAGGCCCTCTGACACTTCATCAGCATGGGCGCTAAGAGACGGTTGCAATAAAGTATACGCGCATGTTTTCATTCTTGCTACCAGAAAACTACAAACCAATCTTACTAACAATGTGCCATAGCAAAAAAAAAAATAGATTTTCACACACAAACAAGGGAATAAATTTTATTTGTTAATTTTAATTTCTTGCGCCAGGGTGTCCCGCAGGGAGGCCGTTTGGGAACTGTGATAATTAATCTGGTTTAATTTTTAAAACTACCAGAAAGCAGTTTTAAAGCCTTATCAACCTTCTTTAAAACGTATTCAAAACAATTGAACCTTAAAACTTAAACCTATTTTTCGGACCAAAAACATTTGAATAACCATAACAAAAAGCTTACAGTTATATTGGACCAAATTGTCAATGAAGAAAAAAACAATGTCGTTTACCTAGGAAACAAGCAAGATCATTTATTTTTGTTATAGGATAACATTACAAAAATTCTACGAATTTTTGCCAGCGGATTAAAAATATTATATAAATAAAAAAATCGATGCCTTTCAAAACTCGTCAAGAAATCATGAACGCACTGCACTAGTTCTAGGTCATTTACGTTATCTGCCGAAACATCCCACCAAAATATCAGCAATTTTAACGGACTTGCATAAATTTCAATTGAGATGGGCCACATAAATCTGCAGCTAAGTTTGATTCATGATCTGGTTTATAGTTCAATTATAGTTTGATTCCTTTATCCATTTTCCTTGATTTGAAACTAACATGCCATTTTTGGAAAATAAAACACCTACTTTTAGCCTCTTACTTAAACATTCAATACAAAAACTACTATACCGAAAAAAATACAAGAACCAAAAATTGTACTCCATATAAAGATAATCAAGCAAAATTTTTCGTAGAAGAAATTTAATTTACACTATGGAAAAACCTTACATACATAAGAGCGAAGATGAAACTCAGCAATGTTTTTTTGTCAAAAAAATCCATCAGTGAGAACCTATGGTAAATTACCAAGGAAATTTTTCAATTTCAATCGAGAAAAACGGTCAATTCATGTCATATCAAAATTTTGATCTATTTTAACAATATAGAGATTATACCATGTTAGTTTTGAAAAATAACATGGTCATACACTCTGACACACTGACATGCATTTGCAGATTTGAAAATATTTATTTGGCAATTAAAGTATATATATTTTTTTGTTTCCTATTAACTGGTTACTGCTTGATGATCTTTGTTGATGTCAAGCCTGATGATGGCTTCGTATAATCTCTAAGAGATTCATCTATGCGTTGCCGTCTGTTGTGGCCTGCTATGTTCTTCTTGTAACTGTTGACGATTGCTATACGAATGGAGTGTTTTTTTTGCCCAGCCCTGGCGCCCATGTCGGCAACTCCTGCAGCTGGATCATCTGTGGGTCCATTTAACGGACCCACAGATCTTGTTCTATTCAAGTCTAATGGAAGGCGCGTTGAAATTCTACACAAGATTGATTGTTTTTTAGATCTCCCTAAAAATGACAAATATTATGGGATAGAGCTCCCTTGGTTTCACCCTGCCCCTTTTTGGACCATAGAGTAGTATCGACAACTCTTTTATTTTCATATCAATCAAGAATGGACCAAATTGTCAATGAAGAAAAAACCAATGTCCTTTATCTAGGAAACAAACAAGAACATTTATTTTTGTTCCAGGAGAACATTACAAAAATTCTACGAATATTTGCCAGCGGATTAAAAATATTATATAAATGAAAAAATCTTTGCCTTTCAAAACTCGTCTAGAAATCATGAACGCACTGCACTAGTTCTAGGTCATTTACGTTATCAGCCGATACATCCCACCAAAATATCAGCAATTTCAACGAAATTGCATAAATTTCAATTGAGATGGGCCACATAAATCTGCTGCTAAGTTTGATTCATGATCTGGTTTATAGTTCAATTATAGTTTGATTCCTATATCCATTTTCCTTGATTTGAAACTAACATGCCATTTTTGGAAAATAAAACACCTACTTTTAGCTTCTTACTTAAACATTCAATACAAAAACTACTATACCGAAAAAAAATACAAGAACCAAAAATTGTACCCCATATAAAGATAATCAAATAAAATTTTTGGTAGAAGAAATTTAATTTACACTATGGAAAAATCTTACATACATACAAGCGAAGATGAAACTCAGCAATGTTTTTTTGTCAAAAAAATCCATCAGTGAGAACCTATGGTAAATTACCAAGGAAAATTTTCAATTTCAATCGAGAAAAACGGTCAATTCATGTCATATCAAATTTTTGATCTATTTTAACAATATAGAGATTATACCATGTTAGTTTTGAAAAATAACATGGTCATACACTCTGACACACTGACATGCATTTGCAGATTTGAAAATATTTATTTGGCAATTAAAGTATATATATTTTTTTGTTTCCTATTAACTGGTTACTGCTTGATGATCTTTGTTGATGTCAAGCCTGATGATGGCTTCGTATAATCTCTAAGAGATTCATCTATGCGTTGCCGTCTGTTGTGGCCTGCTATGTTCTTCTTGTAACTGTTGACGATTGCTATACGAATGGAGTGTTTTTTTTTGCCCAGCCCTGGCGCCCATGTCGGCAACTCCTGCAGCTGGATCATCTGTGGGTCCATTTAACGGACCCACAGATCTTGTTCTATTCAAGTCTAATGGAAGGCGCGTTGAAATTCTACACAAGATTGATTGTTTTTTAGATCTCCCTAAAAATGACAAATATTATGGGATAGAGCTCCCTTGGTTTCACCCTGCCCCTTTTTGGACCATAGAGTAGTATCGACAACTCTTTTATTTTCATATCAATCAAGAATGGACCAAATTGTCAATGAAGAAAAAACCAATGTCCTTTATCTAGGAAACAAACAAGAACATTTATTTTTGTTCCAGGAGAACATTACAAAAATTCTACGCATATTTGCCAGCGGATTAAAGATATTATATAAATGAAAAAATCTTTGCCTTTCAAAACTCGTCTAGAAATCATGAACGCACTGCACTAGTTCTAGGTCATTTACGTTATCAGCCGATACATCCCACCAAAATATCAGCAATTTCAACGGAATTGCATAAATTTCAATTGAGATGGGCCACATAAATCTGCTGCTAAGTTTGATTCATGATCTGGTTTATAGTTCAATTATAGTTTGATTCCTATATCCATTTTCCTTGATTTGAAACTAACATGCCATTTTTGGAAAATAAAACACCTACTTTTAGCCTCTTACTTAAACATTCAATACAAAAACTACTATACCGAAAAAAATACAAGAACCAAAAATTGTACCCCATATAAAGATAATCAAATAAAATTTTTGGTAGAAGAAATTTAATTTACACTATGGAAAAACCTTACATACATACAAGCGAAGATGAAACTCAGCAATGTTTTTTTGTCAAAAAAATCCATCAGTGAGAACCTATGGTAAATTACCAAGGAAAATTTTCAATTTCAATCGAGAAAAACGGTCAATTCATGTCATATCAAATTTTTGATCTATTTTAACAATATAGAGATTATACCATGTTAGTTTTGAAAAATAACATGGTCATACACTCTGACACACTGACATGCATTTGCAGATTTGAAAATATTAATTTGGCAATTAAAGTATATATATTTTTTTGTTTCCTATTAACTGGTTACTGCTTGATGATCTTTGTTGATGTCAAGCCTGATGATGGCTTCGTATAATCTCTAAGAGATTCATCTATGCGTTGCCGTCTGTTGTGGCCTGCTATGTTCTTCTTGTAACTGTTGACGATTGCTATACGAATGGAGTGTTTTTTTTTGCCCAGCCCTGGCGCCCATGTCGGCAACTCCTGCAGCTGGATCATCTGCGGGTCCATTTAACGGACCCACAGATCTTGTTCTATTGAAGTCTAATGGAACGCGCGTTGAAATTCTATACAAGATTGATTGTTTTTTAGATCTCCCTAAAAATGACAAATATTATGGGATAGAGCTCCCTTGGGTTCACCCTGCCCCTTTTCGGACCATAGAGTAGTATCGACAACTCTTTTATTTTCATATCAATCAAGAGTGGACCAAATTGTCAATGAAGAAAAAACCAATGTCTTTTACCTAGGAAACAAACAAGAGCATTTATTTTTGTTCCAGGAGAACATTACAAAAATTCTACGAATATTTTCCAGCGGATTAAAAATATTATATAAATGAAAAAATCTTTGCCTTTCAAAACTCGTCTAGAAATCATGAACGCACTGCACTAGTTCTAGGTCATTTACGTTATCAGCCGATACATCCCACCAAAATATCAGCAATTTCAACGGAATTGCATAAATTTCAATTGAGATGGGCCACATAAATCTGCTGCTAAGTTTGATTCATGATCTGGTTTATAGTTCAATTATAGTTTGATTCCTATATCCATTTTCCTTGATTTGAAACTAACCTGCCATTTTTGGAAAATAAAACACCAACTTTTACCCTCTTACTTAAACATTCAAAACAAAAACTACTATACCGAAAAAAATACAAGAACCAAAAATTGTACTCCATATAAAGATAATAAAATAAAATTTTTCGTAGAAGAAATTTAATTTACACTATGGAAAAACCTTACATACATACGAGCGAAGATAAAACTCAGCAATGTTTTTTTGTCAAAAAAATCCATCAGTGAGAACCTATGGTAAATTACCAAGGAAAGTTTTCAATTTCAATCGAGAAAAACGGTCACTTCATGTCATATCAAAATTTTGATCTATTTTAACAATATAGAGATTATACCATGTTAGTTTTGAAAAGTAACATGGTCATACACTCTGACACACTGACATGCACTTGCAGATTTGAAAAAATTTATTTGGCAATTAAAGTATATATATTTTTTTGTTTCCTATTAACTGGTTACTGCTTGATGATCTTTGTTGATGTCAAGCCTGATGATGTCTTCGTATAATCTCTAAGAGATTCATCTATGCGTTGCCGTCTGTTGTGGCCTGCTATGTTCTTCTTGTAACTGTTGACGATTTCTATACGAATGGAGTGTTTTTTTTTGCCCAGCCCTGGCGCCCATGTCGGCAACTCCTGCAGCTGGATCATCTGTGGGTCCATTTAACGGACCCACAGATCTTGTTCTATTGAAGTCTAATGGAAGGCGCGTTGAAACTCTACACAAGATTGATTGTTTTTTAGATCTCCCTAAAAATGACAAATATTATGGGATAGAGCTCTCTTGAGTTCACCCTGCCCCTTTTCGGACCATAGAGTAGTATCGACAACTCTTTTATTTTCAAATCAATCAAGAATGGACCAAATTGTCAATGAAGAAAAAACCAATGTCCTTTACCTAGGAAACAAACAAGAACATTTATTTTTGTTCCAGGAGAACATTACAAAAATTCTACGAATATTTGCCAGCGGATTAAAAATTTTATATAAATAAAAAAATCTTTGCCTTTCAAAACTCGTCTAGAAATCATGAACAAACTGCACTAGTTCTAGGTCATTTACGTTATCAGCCGATACATCCCACCAAAATATCAGCAATTTCAACGGAATTGCATAAATTTCAATTGAGATGGGCCACATAAATCTGCTGCTAAGTTTGATTCATGATCTGGTTTATAGTTCAATTAAAGTTTGATTCCTATATCCATTTTCCTTGATTTGAAACTAACATGCCATTTTTGGAAAATAAAACACCTACTTTTACCCTCTTACTTAAACATTCGATACAAAAACTACTATGCCGAAAAAAATACAAGAACCAAAAATTGTACTCCATATAAAGATAATCAAATAAAATTTTTCGTAGAAGAAATTTAATTTACACTATGGAAAAACCTTACATACATACGAGCGAAGATGAAACTCAGCAATGTTTTTTTGTCAAAAAAATCCATCAGTGAGAACCTATGGTAAATTACTAAGGAAAATTTTCAATTTCAATCGAGAAAAACGGTCAATTCATGTCATATCAAAATTTTGATCTATTTTAACAATATAGAGATTATACCATGTTAGTTTTGAAAAATAACATGGTCATACACTCTGACACACTGACATGCATTTGCAGATTTGAAAATATTTATTTGGCAATTAAAGTATATATATTTTTTGTTTACTATTAACTGGTTACTGCTTGATGATCTTTGTTGATGTCAAGCCTGATGATGGCTTCGTATAATCTCTAAGAGATTCATCTATGCGTTGCCGTCTGTTGTGGCCTGCTATGTTCTTCTTGTAACTGTTGACGATTTCTATACGAATGGAGTGTTTTTTTTGCCCAGCCCTGGCGCCCATGTCGGCAACTCCTGCAGCTGGATCATCTGTGGGTCCATTTAACGGACCCACAGATCTTGTTCTATTGAAGTCTAATGGAAGGCGCGTTGAAACTCTACACAAGATTGATTGTTTTTTAGATCTCCCTAAAAATGACAAATATTATGGGATAGAGATCCCTTGAGTTCACCCTGCCCCTTTTCGGACCATAGAGTAGTATCGACAACTCTTTTATTTTCAAATCAATCAAGAATGGACCAAATTGTCAATGAAGAAAAAACCAATGTCCTTTACCTAGGAAACAAACAAGAACATTTATTTTTGTTCCAGGAGAACATTACAAAAATTCTACGAATATTTGCCAGCGGATTAAAAATTTTATATAAATAAAAAAAATCTTTGCCTTTCAAAACTCGTCTAGAAATCATGAACAAACTGCACTAGTTCTAGGTCATTTACGTTATCAGCCGATACATCCCACCAAAATATTAGCAATTTCAACGGAATTGCATAAATTTCAATTGAGATGGGCCACATAAATCTGCTGCTAAGTTTGATTCATGATCTGGTTTATAGTTTAATTATAGTTTGATTCCTATATCCATTTTCCTTGATTTGAAACTAACATGCCATTTTTGGAAAATAAAACACCCACTTTTACCCTCTTACTTAAGCATTCAATACAAAAACTACTATACCGAAAAAAATACAAGAACCAAAAATTGTACTCCATATAAAGATAATCAAATGAAATTTTTCGTAGAAGAAATTTAATTTACACTATGGAAAAACCTTACATACATACGAGCGAAGATGAAACTCAGCAATGTTTTTTTGTCAAAAAAATCCATCAGTGAGAACCTATGGTAAATTACTAAGGAAAATTTTCAATTTCAATCGAGAAAAACGGTCAATTCATGTCATATCAAAATTTTGATCTATTTTAACAATATAGAGATTATACCATGTTAGTTTTGAAAAATAACATGGTCATACACTCTGACACACTGACATGCATTTGCAGATTTGAAAATATTTATTTGGCAATTAAAGTATATATATTTTTTGTTTCCTATTAACTGGTTACTGCTTGATGATCTTTGTTGATGTCAAGCCTGATGATGGCTTCGTATAATCTCTAAGAGATTCATCTATGCGTTGCCGTCTGTTGTGGCCTGCTATGTTCTTCTTGTAACTGTTGACGATTTCTATACGAATGGAGTGTTTTTTTTGCCCAGCCCTGGCGCCCATGTCGGCAACTCCTGCAGCTGGATCATCTGTGGGTCCATTTAACGGACCCACAGATCTTGTTCTATTGAAGTCTAATGGAAGGCGCGTTTAAACTCTACACAAGATTGATTGTTTTTTAGATCTCCCTAAAAATGACAAATATTATGGGATAGAGATCCCTTGAGTTCACCCTGCCCCTTTTCGGACCATAGAGTAGTATCGACAACTCTTTTATTTTCAAATCAATCAAGAATGGACCAAATTGTCAATGAAGAAAAAACCAATGTCCTTTACCTAGGAAACAAACAAGAACATTTATTTTTGTTCCAGGAGAACATTACAAAAATTCTACGAATATTTGCCAGCGGATTAAAAATTTTATATAAATAAAAAAATCTTTGCCTTTCAAAACTCGTCTAGAAATCATGAACGAACTGCACTAGTTCTAGGTCATTTAAGTTATCAGCCGATACATCCCACCAAAATATTAGCAATTTCAACGGAATTGCATAAATTTCAATTGAGATGGGCCACATAAATCTGCTGCTAAGTTTGATTCATGATCTGGTTTATAGTTCAATTATAGTTTGATTCCTATATCCATTTTCCTTGATTTGAAACTAACATGCCATTTTTGGAAAATAAAACACCCACTTTTACCCTCTTACTTAAGCATTCAATACAAAAACTACTATACCGAAAAAAATACAAGAACCAAAAATTGTACTCCATATAAAGATAATCAAATGAAATTTTTCGTAGAAGAAATTTAATTTACACTATGGAAAAACCTTACATACATACGAGCGAAGATGAAACTCAGCAATGTTTTTTTGTCAAAAAATCCATCAGTGAGAACCTATAGTAAATTACCAAGGAAAATTTTCAATTTCAATCGAGATAAACGGTCAATTCATGTCATATCAAAATTTTGATCTATTTTAACAATATAGAGATTATACCATGTTAGTTTTGAAAAATAACATGGTCATACACTCTGACACACTGACATGCATTTGCAGATTTGAAAATATTTATTTGGCAATTAAAGTATATATATTTTTTTGTTTCCTATTAACTGGTTACTGCTTGATGATCTTTGTTGATGTCAAGCCTGATGATGGCTTCGTATAATCTCTAAGAGATTCATTTATGCGTTGCCGTCTGTTGTGGCCTGCTATGTTCTTCTTGTAACTGTTGACGATTTCTATACGAATGGAGTGTTTTTTTTTGCCCAGCCCTGGCGCCCATGTCGGCAACTCCTGCAGCTGGATCATCTGTGGGTCCATTTAACGGACCCACAGATCTTGTTCTATTGAAGTCTAATGGAAGGCGCGTTGAAACTCTACACAAGATTGATTGTTTTTTAGATCTCCCTAAAAATGACAAATATTATGGGATAGAGATCCCTTGAGTTCACCCTGCCCCTTTTCGGACCATGGAGTAGTATCGACAACTCTTTTATTTTCATATCAATCAAGAATGGACCAAATTGTCAACGAAGAAAAACCAATGACCTTTACCTAGGAAACAAACAAGAACATTTATTTTTGTTCCAGGAGAACATTACAAAAATTCTACGAATATTTGCCAGCGGATTAAAAATATTATATAAATGAAAAAATCTTTGCCTTTCAAAACTCGTCTAGAAATCATGAACGCACTGCACTAGTTCTAGGTAATTTATGTTATCAGCCGGTACATCCCACCAAAATATCAGCAATTTCAAGGGAATTGCATAAAATTCAATTGAGATGGGCCACAAAAATCTGCTGCTAAGTTTGATTCATGATCTGGTTTAATGTTCAATTATAGTTTGATTCCTATATCCATTTTCCTTGATTTGAGACTAACATGCCATTTTTGGAAAATAAAACACCTACTTTTACCCTCTTACTTAAACATTCAATACAAAAACTACTATACCGAAAAAAAATACAAGAACCAAAAATTGTACTCCATATAAAGATAATCAAATGAAATTTTTCGTAGAAGAAATTTAATTTACACTATGGAAAAACCTTACATACATACGAGCGAAGATGAAACTCAGCAATGTTTTTTGTCAAAAAAATCCATCAGTGAGAACCTATGGTAAATTACCAAGAAAAACTTTCAATTTCAATCGAGAAAAACGGTCACTTCATGTCATATCAAAATTCTGATCTATTTTAACAATATAGAGATTATACCATGTTAGTTTTGAATTCTAACATGGTCATACACTCTGACACACTGACATGCATTTGCAGATTTGAAAATATTTATTTGGCAATTAAAGTATATATATTTTTTTGTTTCCTATTAACTGGTTACTGCTTGATGATCTTTGTTGATGTCAAGCCTGATGATGGCTTCGTATAATCTCTAAGAGATTCATCTATGCGTTTCCGTCTGTTGTGGCCTGCTATGTTCTTCTTGTATATGTTGACGATTTCTATACGAATGGAGTGTTTTTTTTTGCCCAGCCCTGGCGCCCATGTCGGCAACTCCTGCAGCTGGATCATCTCTGGGTCCATTTAACGGACCCACAGATCTTGTTCTATTGAAGTCTAATGGAAGGCGCGTTGAAACTCTACACAAGATTGATTGTTTTTTAGATCTCCCTAAAAATGACAAATATTATGGGATAGAGCTCCCTTGAGTTCAGCCTGCCCCTTTTCGGACCATAGAGTAGTATCGACAACTCTTTTATTTTCATATCAATCAAGAATGGACCAAATTGTCAATGAAGAAAAAACCAATGTCCTTTACCAAGGAAACAAACAAGAACATTTATTTTTGTTCCAGGAGAACATTACAAAAATTCTACGAATATTTGCCAGCGGATTAAAAAAATTATATAAACGAAAAAATTCTTTGCCTTTCAAAACTCGTCTAGAAATCATGAACGCACTGCACTAGTTCTAGGACATTTACGTTATCAGCCGATACATCCCACCAAAATATCAGCAATTTCAACGGAATTGCATAAAATTCAATTGAAATGGGCCACATAAATCTGCTGCTAAGTTTGATTCATGATCTGGTTTATAGTTCAATTATAGTTTGATTCCTATATCCATTTTCCTTGATTTGAAACTAACATGCCATTTTGGAAAATAAAACACCTCCTTTTACCCTCTTACTTAAACATTCTATACAAAAACTACTATACCGAAAAAAATACAAGAACGAAAAATTGTACTCCATATAAAGATAATCAAATAAAATTTTTCGTAGAAGAAATTTATCTTACACTATGGAAAATCCTTACATACCTACGAGCGAAGATGAAACTGAGCAATGTTTTTTGTCAAAAAATCCATCAGTGAGAACCTATGGTAAATTACCAAGGAAAATTTTCAATTTCAATCGAGAAAAACGGTCACTTCATGTCATATTAAAATTTTGATCTATTTTAACAATATAGAGATTATACCATGTTAGTTTTGAAAAATAACATGGTCATACACTCTGACACACTGACATGCATTTGCAGATTTGAAAATTTTTATTTGGCAATTAAAGTATATAGTTTTTTTTGTTTCCTATTAACTGGTTACTGCTTGATGATCTTTGTTGATGTCAAGCCTGATGATGGCTTCGTATAATCTCTAAGAGATTCATCTATGCATTGCCGTCTGTTGTGGCCTGCTATGTTCTTCTTGTAACTGTTGACGATTGCTATACGAATGAAGTGTTTTTTTTTGCCCAGCCCTGGCGCCCATGTCGGCAACTCCTGCAGCTGGATCATCTGTGGGTCCATTTAACGGACCCAAAGATCTTGTTCTATTGAAGTACAATGGAAGGCGCGTTGAAACTCTACACAAGATTGATTGTTTTTTAGATCTCCCTAAAAATGACAAATATTATGGGATAAAGCTCCCTTGGTTTCACCCTGCCCCTTTTTGGACCATAGAGTAGTATCGACAACTCTTTTATTTTCATATCAATCAAGAATGGACCAAATTGTCAATGAAGAAAAAACCAATGTCCTTTACCTAGGAAACAAACAAGAACATTTATTTTTGTTCCAGGAGAACATTACAAAAATTCTACGAATATTTGCCAGCGGATTAAAAAAATTATATAAATGAAAAAAATCTTTGCCTTTCAAAACTCGTCTAGAAATTATGAACGCACTGCACTAGTTCTAGGACATTTACGTTATCAGCCGTTACATCCCACCAAAATATCAGCAATTTCAACGGAACTGCATAAAATTCAATTGAGATGGGCCACATAAATCTGCTGCTAAGTTTGATTCATGATCTGGTTTATAGTTCACTTATACTTTGATTCCTATATCCATTTTCCTTGATTTGAAACTAACATGCCATTTTTGCAAAATAAAACACCTACTTTTACCCTCTTACTTAAACATTCAATACAAAAACTACTATACCGAAAAAATACAAGAACGAAAAATTGCACTCCATATAAAGATAATCAAGCAAAATTTTTCGTAGAAGAAATTTAATTTACACTATGGAAAAACCTTACATACATACGAGCGAAGATGAAACTCAGCAATGTTTTTTGTCAAAAAAATCCATCAGTGAGAACCTATGGTAAATTACCAAGAAAAACTTTCAATTTCAATCGAGAAAAACGGTCACTTCATATCATATCAAAATTTTGATCTATTTTAACAATATAGAGATTATACCATGTTAGTTTTGAATTCTAACATGGTCATACACTCTGACACACTGACATGCATTTGCAGATTTGAAAATATTTATTTGGCAATTAAAGTATATATATTTTTTTGTTTCCTATTAACTGGTTACTGCTTGACGATCTTTGTTGATGTCAAGCCTGATGATGGCTTCGTATAATCTCTAAGAGATTCATCTATGCGTTGCCCTCTGTTGTGGCCTGCTATGTTCTTCTTGTAACTGTTGACGATTGCTATACGAATGGAGTGTTTTTTTTTTGCCCAGCCCTGGCGCCCATGTCGGCAACTCCTGTAGCTGGATCATCTGTGGGTCCATTTAACGGACCCACAGATCTTGTTCTATTGAAGTCTAATGGAAGGCGCGTTGAAACTCAAGATTGATTGTTTTTTAGATCTCCCTAAAATGACAAATATTATGGAATAGAGCTCCCTTGGGTTCACCCTGCCCCTTTTCGGACCATAGAGTAGTATCGACAACTCTTTTATTTTCATATCAATCAAGAATGGACCAAATTGTCAATGAAGAAAAAACCAATGTCCTTTATCTAGGAAACAAACAAGAATATTTATTTTTGTTCCAGGAGAACATTACAAAAATTCTACGAATATTTGCCAGCGGATTAAAAATATTATATAAATGAAAAAATCTTTGCCTTTCAAAACTCGTCTACAAATCATGAACGCACTGCACTAGTTCTAGGTCATTTACGTTATCAGCCGGTACATCCCACCAAAATATCAGCAATTTCAAGGGAATTGCATAAAATTCAATTGAGATGGGCCACATAAATCTGCTGCTAAGTTTGATTCATGATCTGTTTTATAGTTTCATTATAGTTTGATTCCTATATCCATTTTCCTTGATTTGAAACTAACATGCCATTTTTGGAAAAAAAACACCTACTTTTACCCTCTTACTTAAACATACAATACAAAAACTACAATACCGAAAAAAATACAAGAACCACAAATTGTACTTCATATAAAGATAATCAAATAAAATTTTTCGTAGAAGAAATTTAATTTACACTATGGAAAAACCTTACATACATACGAGCGAAGATGAAACTCAGCAAGGTTTTTTTGTCAAAAAAAATCCATCAGTGAGAACCTATGGTAAATTACCAAGAAAAATTTTCAATTTCAATCGAGAAAAACCATCACTTCATGTCATATCAAAATTTTGATCTATTTTAACAATATAGAGATTATACCATGTTAGTTTTGAATTCTAACATGGTCATACACTCTGACACACTGACATGCATTTGCAGATTTGAAAATATTTATTTGGCAATCAAAGTATATATATTTTTTTGTTTCCTATTAACTGGTTACTGCTTGATGATCTTTGTTGATGTCAAGCCTGATGATGGCTTCGTATAATCTCTAAGAGATTCATCTATGCGTTGCCGTCTGTTGTGGCCTGCTATGTTCTTCTTGTAACTGTTGACGATTTCTATACGAATGGAGTGTTTTTTTTTTGCCCAGCCCTGGCGCCCATGTCGGCAACTCCTGCAGCTGGATCATCTGTGGGTCCATTTAACGGACCCACAGATCTTGTTCTATTGAAGTCTAATGGAAGGCGCGTTGAAACTCTACACAAGATTGATTGTTTTTTAGATCTCCCTAAAAATGACAAATATTATGGGATAGAGCTCCCTTGAGTTCACCCTGCCCCTTTTCGGAGCATAGAGTAGTATCGACAACTCTTTTATTTTCATATCAATCAAGAAGTCTCCAGAGGTGTCAAAGCCAGTAGCATATGTTCTAGGTCCAGATGTTCTGCTCACTGACCCTTGTCACTGGGAAGCAGAGTTACTTACAAGCATTTTGCGATATGGTTCTGAGTCTAGTTTTGAAACGCTTTGAAGATCAAGCCTGCTATTAAGGAGATTGCACTCATCCTGTCAGTCAGGATAAAGGCACAGTTCGTTTTGAAGAGTTTGTCAGGGTAGTTTTTCTGCAATTCAAGCTGTTTTGATCGTTCTGCCTGTGGTTGGCTCATGACTAACTGGTTCCACTTCCAGAAAGTCTGTTATCCTAATTTGTTTCCGCATTTTAAAAATTATTTTTTCGGTGTTTGTTAGTCCAATCCACACTCTCCGGACAAAACCATTTCTGCTTGTTTGATGCTAGTGCCCTCAGAACTGTCTGCTCTTTTCTATCGATTTCATACTGCTACATCAGATGTGCTGTGATTGTCTCACCAGAAAAATTCAGAGATGATTTACCAACCTGGGTAATTGTGAATCTCGCCCCTTAGCTCCGCGCTCAAGCCTGCACGTTCTATTATGTCGATTACGAAGTCATCACCATACCTTTTTTTTCTTTATACTCATTCGTCTCCTTCCCCTAGTGTTCATCGTCGGTTACTTAGCTTGTTCCATAAAAGCTAGTGTCTTTATTTTTTTTGAGAGACAAAAACAGTTTTTCAACTCAAACAGAAAGCATCAATTTGTAATTGCTGAATCGCAGAGAAAGCGCAATGACAGCTTCAACTCCAGTCTAGAGTTTCAACGCGCCTTCCAATTTTGATGTTATGGTATATGTCAATAGCTTCATTTCGCATGTTCATTTTCCGTGGTTCACACTAACCAGTCAATCAGCTATCAGTAGTCCAGTTTTTGCGTCTAATTCCTGTATGCCTTCGATTAAACCTTCTTGTCTACTGAGAGGGGTACCATTTTCATGCTTGATGGCGATTTCTACTAGTTTTTCATGTCTGCTGGCGATTCTTGCCTTCCTCTCTACTTTTGCAAAGGTTCTGAAACCGGTCGTTGTTTGTGCTGATATAGGTAGCACTGTCCGATGTTTCATACATTACAACAATTGTTCGCCAATGTTAGAATACATTCTTGATCTATCATGAAATCCAAACCAAGAAGGCAGGGTAAGCAGTTATCTGCCGTTATTAAAAACTCTTGAAAGAACTCTCCGGATTTTGTTTTCATTTGGATTTTGATGTCGACACAGCCAACTATTTTCAACGCCAAATTTTTAGCCGCTAGCTCGTGATTGTTAAGAGCCTTTATGATTCCATGCTTTCCAAGCTGTTCATACGTGTCAAAACGTATGAGCGAATTGCTATTCCCACTGTTTAACAGTCCGGTTTCCAATTTCCCGTTCAATAACAATCCACATTGAAACTTTTCGTTTTGTTATTGGAGCACACCCTGATTATGTTGGTTTGTTCCGTCCTTTTATTCCAAGGGGCAATTTCTTTTAATGTGGGTAAAACTTCCACAAGAAAAGCAGTTATGGCAGTTCTTTGCCCAATTACCCTTTTGCCCACATAGTCGAAATTTGTCATAGTTGTTTTCATTTCTGGGATTGTCATTTCTTTCGCGCGTTTTTGGTCCTGGGCTGAGAGTTCTTGCTCGGTCTCTTGAACCTTGTTCCCTATATCGGTTCCCTGTTGTCTCTTCGACCGTCACTGCTGCGGGCAATAATTTCATTATCAACTAATATCTGTTGAACGAGTCTGTTAACCGATTTTGTTTCATCCCTCCGTATGGCTGCTATTCGTGGCATTTGTTTTTCGTGCTCAATTCTAATTCATGTCCTTGATCCCAGTTGTCTTGCGGAGTTCAATTCTAACTTGGCTGAGGTGAATTCCTTCGAGAAAACCTCGAATCACTAAGTGATCCCGTATGTCCTAGAACTTGTCTGGGTACGCCTTCAGCGCCAATGGCCGTAAACCACCGGTCTTTCACTGTACTGTCTTCGAAAAGCTTGAACGGTCTCATCATAGCTTATTCTAGTAGCCTCTGGGTAGGTACGTTAAAATTCGATGGCAGAATTTTGAAATATTAACGCGAAATAATGCAGCCTTTCATCAGTTTCGGTTTCACTTATTTTAAGTTTCCATTTTTGCAGTTAGGCTAATAGCTCAAAGTGTGTTAAGTAGCTTTCAAACTCGTTAGAACCGGTGAATGCCACCGGCAATATATCTTGGACACTGAAATTGCCGTTGCCATACTTAAATCCCACCCTTCTTAATTATTTATCAAGTTCCCTGAAGTTCCTTGAATACATCCTTGAATACATAATATAAAATCGTCAATTATGTATTGAAGGAAAAAATCATATATGTCAAAAAAGACCTTACCATTAGTTCAATTTTGATGACCGCATTAACATTGATTGTAAGTAAGACTCGTCAATTATGAATAAGTTTTCAATGATTTGTCAAGGATTTTTCATATATAAATCTTCACTCATTTTTTCAGTAAAAAATCTTCGATTCTTCCAACTTTCATTGTTTGAAGAATTGTTCAATGATTCGACTATTAGAAATTGAAAAAAAATTATTTATCAAGTCATTGAAGTAATCACAGAAACATGAAGTCTCTTAAGTATGAATGAGAGATCTACAACTCATGCTGCCAACGCCATGATAGGTGAGTTTAATGCTGTAAAAACACACGATGATTCCGAGAACTTGGATTTGGTGTCCAGTAACACGGCGCGTAGAGAACTTTTTTTTATTAGAGGCAGTAGCTCTGAAGAGAAATAAAAGTTTGGAGGAAGTATTCATCAACTGAAATTAAATTTGTCGTTCTTGGAGGGTATCAATTCCTTCATGAAGTCAAAATATAGTAACGCGAATGAGCTTGCAATTATTAAAAAAAGAAAACAATAGAATTTGATGGACATTTTTACCAACAAAAAAACTATGAAAAAATTATATCTTGATGATATACATGCTGTTCCTTTTTTGCGAAATGGCTTACATTCAATTGTATTATGTCAAAACTCAAACAAACTGTCACAATCAAAATTTTTAGAAGTTGATAATGGTCGCATTCAAAATAGCTTCTTTAATCACAACTAACCCTACGTTTTGCCCCGTCACCAAGGTTTTATCATCAGGGTACTAGCGGGCACTATAAGTTACTATTTAATCATGCGCAGGGCCAATATCGAAACTCGTTAGGATGACTTCATTAAATAGCTCTGCCGTTAAATTGTAATTTGTTTGAGTATTTTCTTAGTTTTAACAGTCATCTTGAAATATTCTGCGTGAACTTGAACATTTGGTACGATACCTTGACAAAACAGAAACATGTTCCAATAAAAATTAATTACTGCCTTTCAAGCTGATTTTTCTTTGGAGAAAAAATTCTCAAGCCCGCTGTATTAAAATAAGTTTCAACTGTTTTTTAGTTTAATTGTTCTTATTAATGTTCAATTACAAAATCAACTGAATTTAATTTCTAAGCGACTTCTCTCGGTCAAAATAAGTCTTGGTTCTCCAATCAGGTGAAATTTATCCAGATTTGTGTTCACCAAAAAACAACAATAACATCACAAACATTAACGTTTTTATTTAAATACAGATTAACTTAGCAAGGAAAAGTTCAGATCTGATAACGAATCGGCGAAAGAATCAACGAAAACTCAATTTTTGTTTTTAGGGAAACTTGTTCAAAATTCAGCTTTTCGCATTTTTTTTTTCAATTCATGCATCATACTTCTGTAGACTCTTGATGGTACAACATTTATAATTTTTCAATGTGATATATGTATGGAAAACAGCAAAAAAACAAAACGTATTGAGGTTATAATCCTGATACCCAAAATACTCAACCCAAAGCTACAACAGGATCTCAACACTGTGCAAAAAAAATAGAATCTGGATGAAAAATCGAAACCACATCCTTAAATAACCGTTAGCAAAACGCTTTTGAATGTATATCACATAACCCGTGCAAAACCATTTATAAAAAATTGTTAAACTTTTTGGATAAAACTTTTGGATGAACTTTCAGATGAGATTTGCGGATGAAATTTTTGGTAAACTTTTTATAATTTACTTTTTTTTGGTAAAAGTGGATGAGATTGTCATACAACTGTTTATGCGCAATCCTACAATTGCAATTTACCTTTGATGGGGTCCACAGTCTCAGTTATAGAAAGAATCTTTGAGACGAGATAGAGTCTTTGGATCCATACAATCTTGGCGTTTGTATCTATCTAAACAGTAATCAATCTTTCTAAAGCCCTTATTGACTATATTAGGAGTGATCTATGTTTGTAAGATCAATCAATCAAATCAATGATTTTCAGGCTACACATCAAAACAGACCACTCAGCCACAATTTCTATAACTGAAAAAAAAAGCCTTTTAGTAAAATTATACGTAAGGTTTTCAAAAAAAAACTCAGAAGAAGACCTTATATCAAACATTTAAAAAGTCAACCGGGCAAGCTTTTACTCTCTTCCTTCGAAGTTTGGTCTTAAGTAGCTTCAAAAATTAAGTCGTTTTTGATAAAACTCAACATTCCATAAGCCATTATAAATTGTTTCTTGGCTTTACTGTTTCAGATTCTCATATTAATCCAATTAAAGTGGTTTATTTTGAGAAATTGATTTACCATTTGTTTCTTCAAATACCATCATTCAAATTTGTGCTGTCGAAGATTCAAATTCGATCATGCCTTTTTTGAAATCCATCATAAAGTTTTTCAGTTGGTCACGTTCAAAACTCTTCATAAGTGATGCGCATGATTCGTTTTGGTCCTACTTCTGAGTAATGTTTTGCCAACTAGAACGATCTTCATTCAATGTACAAAGTTTTCCTCAACAATTTTTTTACGAACAATTAAAATGTGCTCCACAGTAACTGTTTTTTATTTGTAACGATAAACCTCCTGTGAGCTTCCAGGATTAGAAATTTACATCAAAACTTTTCGCCTGAAAAACAGAAGGTGAAAAACGGTATATTATCAAGAAAACTAGAAACTCAAATAAATCGGGAAACAAGTTTCTTTTCTGTTGAATTCTCTTGGAGCTATAGTACTAAAAATTCTAAATTGGCCAATCTGCTCAGCTGATTTTATTAGGTTAGACTGCATTTATGATTGAGTTAAAACAATTTAGCTCACTTTCTTCAAAGACGATTTCAAACTAAATTTTAAATTGTAATTTTCATTCAGACTTTTTACATTTGCTGAGTTCAAAAATAGACCATATTAAATTCAATTTGAAAAAAAGCCACTGAGGCCCTCTGACACTTCAGCATGGGCGCTAAGAGACGGTTGCAATAAAGTATACGCGCATGTTTTCATTCTTACTACCAGAGAACTACAAACCAATCTTACTAACAATGTGCCATAGCAAAAAAAAAGAAGTTTTTTACAGACAAACAAGGGAATAAATTTTATTTGTTAATTTTAATTTGTTGCGCCAGGGTGCCCCCAGGGAAGCCTTTTGGGAATTGTGATAATTAATCTGATTTAATTTTAAAAACTACCAGAAAGCAGTTTTAAAGCCTTATCAAAATTCTTTAAAACCTATTCAAAACAATTGAACACTAAAATTTAAACCTATTTTTCGGACCAAAAACATTTGGATAACCATAACAAAAAAGCTTACAGTTATGATGGACCAAATTGTCAATGAAGAAAAAACCAATGTCCTTTACTTAGGAAACAAACAAGAACATTTATTTTTGTTCCAGGAGAACATTACAAAAATTCTACGAAAATTTGCCAGCGCGTTAAAAATATTATATAAATAAAAAAATCTTTGCCTTTCAAAACTCGTCTAGAAATCATGAACGCACTGCACTAGTTCTAGTCATTTACGTTATCTGCCGATACATCCCACCAAAATATCAGCAATTTTAACGGAATTGCATAAAATTCAATTGAGATGGGCCATATGAACCTGCTGCTAAGTTTGATTCATGATCTGGTTTATAGTTCAATTATAGTTTGAATCCTATATCCATTTTCCTTGATTTGAAACTAACATGCCTTTTTTGGAAATTAAAATACCTACTTTTACCCTCTTACTTAAACATTCAATACAAAAAGTACTATACCGAAAAAAATACAAGAACCAAAAATTGTACTTCATATAAAGATAATCAAATAAAATTCTTCGTAGAAGAAATTAAATTTACACTATGGAAAATCCTTACATACATACGAGCGAAGATGAAACTCAGCAATATTTTTTTTTTCAAAAAAACCATCAGTGAGAACCTATGGTAAATTACCATGGAAATTCTTCAAGTTCAATCGAGAAAAACGGTCACTTGGTGTCATATCAAAATTTTGATCTATTTTAACAATATAGAGATTATACCATGTTAGTTTTGGAAACTAACATGGTCATACACTCTGACACACTGATATGCACTTGCAGATATGAAAATATTTATTTGGCAATTAAAGTATTTAGTTTTTTGTTTCCTATTAACTGGTTACTGCTTGATGATCTTTGTTGATGTCAAGCCTGAATTGAAATTTCCCTGCTAGATTAGGCATCTCTAGACAAAGCAAACCCGCGATCATTATAAAGATGTCCGCTAAACCGAGCATTTTCACCGGATATGTCAGCTCAGCAGGTTGCGGGTTTCGCTTTCAAAGGTCACAGATTCATCATTTTTAGATTACAATGTGGAGAAGCTATAGTAACCCATGGTCCAATCTCATCAGCTCTTGAAGTGCCACCGCATGCACATGATTGTTCTTGCCGGCGAATAAAAACATTTCGGCTCCCAGGAAACCTCCGATTTATTAGCAACTACAAAAGTTGAATTTCGGTTCAGTTCCGCTTCAAACATGATAATGTGTCTGGCCAGAATAAGCTAGTATACGTGCCCGTCAACCACCATATTGTTTACCACAATGCTAGCTCTAGCAGTGCCTGCATATCCTGGCAATCGTATACGGCTAGCACTTTAGTAAGATAACACTAGTCATTCCCCAGATTTGGTTTTGGGTATGGAGTGTCCTGTAGTTTCATGTTCATGGGATCCAAAATTATGCCAGCTATCAAGCTCTAGTGGGAGTAGCTATCCTAAGCCTCCTGTGAACTATTTGACACAAGAGGGTTCAACCAGAGAGTTCAAAATTTCCAGTTCTTGCATTAACTGATAAGCATAACTTTTATTGGTAATAGCGTAAGCTTTGCGATCTCTGAATGTAGCCGGAGAAATTTACGCTATATGAGCTTTCTGCCAATTGACACAAAAATGACCGAAAAAAAATCGCCAGTTTAAAACCCGTTTATTTGAGTCTACATCAGTTCCTGGACAATTTTATTTGTGAAATTTCCTGGAAACTCCTTACTCCTGGTTTTTCTATTTCGCTTGAAGGGCATCGGCTACGGATGTCTCTTAAACTGAGCTTCCGGGTTTGTGAGATAGTCTCGCCTTCCTTTCCTGAGTTGTCAAACGCGAATTGAGAGATCAGCTATTGAGTTGCCTCTGGAACCCACAGTTTTACTTGTCGTGGTTCAACCAGTTACAATGCAATGCATAGCTGGTTTGCTAAATATACTACATTGAAGATACCAAACTATTCGTTTTGGATCAGGCTCGTCTCAATTCTTTTTTTACAGCGGAAAAACATGGTTTTGCCAGTCTTGTCCTTGTAAGAGATGAAAGTGATTTTCGTCACCATGAATTTTCTCGGGATTTTCCGCGGCCACTTTCGGAAGATTTAGAAGCAATGGGATATTCGAAAGTTTCACGAGACATGATTTTGTTCAATTATCGCACTCTTCGTACATGTTTTTTCCATTCATGTCGGGAACCACGTTGAAAATGGGAACCATGTCGTGCAAACGGAGGTTACGTCAGGTTCCTAATTGATTCGAACTACTACTATCATACCAGTTACCAGTTCGTTGGCTGCAGCCATCATGAAAACCGTGTGCAGCTTCCTGACCTCTAGCATGTCTAGAAAAGCCAACAACTGCAGCATAGCTTCTCCAGAAAAAATTCAAGATGCCCACCTGCCTATGAACTTTGATTCGTATCAACACTTTCACCAGACTACCGACTAAGTTAAGAAATATAAGTTCTTCTTGTATGATTGGCTTCGTATAATCTCTAAGGGATTCATCTATGTGTTGCCGTCTGTTGTGGCCTGCTATGTTCTACTTGTAACTGTTGACGATTGCTATACGAATTGAGTGTTTTTTTTTGCCCAGCCCTGGCGCCCTTGTTGGCAACTCCTGCAGCTGGATCATCTGTGGGTCCATTTAACGATAAGAGATGCACCATCACAGGTTTAGGAAGGATCGATGCCAAATTGCTTATCGATGTTGCAGGCTCGGTGCTTGTCCACAGTTCTAGATTGGTTTTCGTTTTTTCATTGGCTGATCTTTTTAGGAAGAAGGGTGCTGCCGTCCTGAGCGTATCATTCATGTCCATTTGAGTTCTCGTCTGGATCGAGTCAAAAAAAAATTTGTGGAGTCGTCTGAGCCATTTCTCAATTTCGATGACAGATCAAAAAAACCTTAAAATTTCTATAATCAAAAACGAACGTTCCATTCTTATTTATTTCTGGTGTTTTAGATGTTTGTCGCAAAGTAATTTGCCTCAGTTGTGATCTCATTTGATATTCAATTGATTTTTATGGAGATTGATTATGGTATAGAGCTCCCTTGGGTTCACCCTGCCCCTTTTCGGAGCATAGAGTAGTATCGACAACTCTTTTATTTTCATATCAATCAAGAAGTCTCCAGAGGTGTCAAAGCCAGTAGCATATGTTCTAGGTCCAGATGATCTGATCACTGACCCTTGTCACTGGGAAGCAGAGTTACTTACAAGCATTTTGCGATATGGTTCTGAGTCTAGTTTTGAAAAGCTTTGAAGATCATGTCTGCTATTAAGGAGATTGCACTCATCCTGTCAGTCAGGAAAAAGGCACAGTTCGTTTTGAAGAGGTTGCCAGGGTAGTTTTTCTGCAATTCAAGCTGTTTTGATCGTTCTGCCTGTGGTTGGCTCATGACTAACTGGTTCCACTGCCAGAAGGTCTGTTATCCTCATTTGTTTCCGCATTTTAAAAATTATTTTTTCGGTGTTTGTTAGTCCTATCCGCACTCTCCGGACGAAACATCTATCGACGTCCCCGTTGATGACTCTGCCTCTAGATTATTACAGAAGATGCTGAGTTGCTGTTCTTTCGCTATATAACGGGATCATGAGGTATCTTTGCTGAAGAAATGGATTGCCAATTTCAATCCTTGTTCATTTCTGCTTGTTTGATGCTAGTGCCCTCAGAACTGTCTGCTCTTTTCTATCGATTTCATTCTGCTACATCAGATGTGTTGTGATTGTCTCGCCAGAAAAATTCAGAGTTTTTGATGAGTTACCAACCTGGGTAATTGTGAATCTCGCCCCTCAGCTCCGCGCTCAAGCCTGCACCTTCTATTAAGTCGATTACTGATGTCGATTTTTTTTTTCATTATACTCATTAGTCTCCTTCCCCTAGTGTTCATCGTCGGTTACTTAGCTTGTTCCAGAAAAGCGGTAACTTCCCAAATGGCATAATTCCAAAATGGCATAAAAACAAATTAATTCCCAAATGGCATAAACATTTTCAAAAAAGGTGTGAAAACTTTGAGGCGTGAAAAAGTAAGATCTTTCCAGACAGTTTTCACGCCTTATTTTGTTCACTTGTCAACAAATTACTAATCACTCATCAACTTTTGATTCAAGCAGAACTAAATTCTTAAAAATGAGCCAAATTGAAATTTTCAAAAAGGGACGAGGTTGCAATTTGTATTATGACGGATATTTTTATAAAAAAAATCGAAGCTACAACCAAAAAACTTTTTGGCTTTGTACTGAAACTGAATGCGGCTCCAGGCTCACTTCAAATATTGAAATGGATACCTTGTTGGCTCATCCAACTTCTCATACCCATATGCCCGACTATAACCGCTATAAAGATCTCACTTTAAAAACTAAAGTTCTTTCGGAAATTTCCCAAAACCCGCTCGAGTCAGTTGCCCAAAGTTACGAAAAAATTGTAGCCGCAACCAGTGATACAAGTCTCGTCTCATTCAGAAATGTAAAATCGACCTTGTATCGCCAACGATACACAATGATGCCTAAAATTCCTAGAAGTATCGAATCGTTAAGAATTCGAGATGAATGGGCAGAAACACAGGATGGAAAAAAGTTTTTGTTAAAAATCGACAGAGAGTGGGGTATTGTGATTTTCTCAAGCGAATGGCAATTGAAAGCGCTTTCGAAATGTACAATTATTCTTTCTGATGGAACTTTTAAATCGTCACCGAAAATTTTTTACCAAGTTTACGTGATTTTTGGAGTATTTGGAGAATCAAAAATTCCCTTGGTTTGGTGTTTGCTTCAAAATAAAACGACAGGAATATATCGACGAATGCTACAAATAGTATCAAGAAAGCTTCAGAGAATGGACCTGCAACTAAAAATCAAAGAAATTATCTGCGACTTTGAGCTTGGATTCAAGGTGAGATACAACATTTCTGTAACTTTTAACCTAGACATCTTAATCAATTTTTGAGACCACCATGGGACTTCCACCAGAGACGTTTCTGGGGGATGTCGGTCAAGATTGTGCCGAGGTGAAGAGTACCTGTCCATAGAATTTACTAGGTAAACTCTATGGACAGGCACTCTTCACCTCGGCACCAACTTGACCGACATCCCCCAGAAACGTCTCAGACATGACACCTATGATGGCCTCAAAAACCATCTACGACCACTAGGAGCAGAGTTTCGAAATTCTTGTGTTTCAGGCAGCAGTAGAAACAGATTTTCCAACTGTAAGAATTCGAGGATGTTATTTTCATTTCTCCAAAGCAATTTTGTCAAAAATTAAAGATTTGGGATTATTTACACCTTACAAAAATGATAGAAGACTAAACCAATTTATTCGAAAGTTCATTGCCATAGGTTTTCTACCAGTGTTTTATGTCCGCCAAAAATTTCACCAGGTACTTCAAGAAGCATCGACAAGATTACTGGTTTCCCGATTTACAAATCTTAGTGTCTTTTTAAATTATTTTGAGGCAACTTGGTTGCATCAATTTCCACCAAATATCTACAACGTTTATGCCAGGCAGAGCACTCTGAGAACAATAAATGCATGTGAAGGCTACAACAATCGGCTGAATACACGAGTAGGTCGTCGAATTCGCCCAAATTTTTGGGTGTTCGTTAAAAGTTTACAAAATGAAGAAAACTTGGCAAGAAGATCTTACAGGCGATTCCAATTGGGCTACCAAGCTGATATTCCTCAAAGAAAAAAATGGAGAAACTTAAACGCAATGATTTGCAACGTAAAACAAAGATTCGAAATGCAATCGCTTGATATTGACGAGTATTGGGATAGTATTTCAGAAATATGCCAAAACTTGTAAAAATTAAATTTCAATTGATTTCTTTCTTTCTGTTGAATATTCCGGTTATATTGTTTACAAGTTAATTTAAATTTTACTGTCACTTTTGAAAAGTTAGACTGTTAATGCCATTTAGGAAATTTACAAATTTTATGCCATTTGGGAATGTTTTTGAAATTTATGCCATTTGGGAATGTTTTTGAAATTTATGCCATTTGGGAATTTTTTTGAAATTTATGCCATTTGGGAAATTTAAAATTTTTTATGCCATTTGGGAATTATGCCATTT
>NW_026971311.1:0-18566 GCF_963678635.1 Symsagittifera roscoffensis | reverse complement strand
TGGCAATATTGTTACCACGTGAAAGTTTTAAGACGCAAAAAAAAACATTCTGTAGTTGCAAAAAAAAGAGCTTCGCTCACGAACATAACTCAGTCTGGAATGTGGAGAAATAAGAGAAACTAACTATGCTTAGACAGGCTAGATAGCCTTTCAAAGATCCTCTGAGAAGCTCAGAAACCATAATAAATGGCTGAGATTTTGACATATGATCGATGACACTATTTAAAAGGATAGTCCTGCAAAAAAAAATTTCTTCCAAGGGGTCATTTGGACATTCAAATGATAGTGAGGTGCTCTAGGTGCCGATGAATACACGGTTAAAAGAGTTTGAACTTTCGGATCGGCCAAAACTTCTCATTACCCAGTTTCCATGTTTGAAAAGCTCCTTATTTACAAAACCATGAAAACCATACGTACAGAATTTTATATAAAACCTCTATAATTAAAATTTTCTCTACAGACTTTGCTCTGATAAAGAAGATGTTTTTTGGCTGTGTATTTTAGTTTTTACAGGTCCAAAAACAGTAACGTAGGTTTTTCTTAAATCAGAAAACCAATTACCTCACATGCAAGCTGCATTTAAAGATTAGAAATTTAAGTAATCGTATTAAAACCCAAACGACATTATAAGTCACAACCTTTACTATTTGATCACGGCTAGCAAATTTTTACTTTAAAAAACTGATGGCCAAAAATCATCTATTTGACAAAATACTGAAAAAAAAGAACAAAAAAACTGGGTTCAAACAAAACCTTGTCATTTTTGTTTTTTTTTTACTGAAAATTTTTGTAGGGACTGCATTATTGGCTAATTGTTAAATTTTGCATGCATTTTTTTTCGAGATGTCTTTGCGACTAATTATAAAAAAATTGTCCCCTAAATTCTGAGATTTTTTGCAGTTTTTTTTTTCAGCCATTCAAAAAAGAAATTGCTTTTTATAGAGCTTCTAAACGTGAAAATTCTATAATTTAAATTTTTCACTAGACTCCATGAATGAAATTGTATGGCGATAATTCTTTATTTTTGTAAGGATTTGTATGGCAAGCGTTTTTGGGGCATGCAAAGATCCCGAAATAAAGATCAGTAACATTGCAACGAACAGTTTTAAATCCGGCATTTGAAACTCCCTGAGTTGTTTACAGGGGTTTTTTGCCACCCAGAACACCTTCTTGACAAGATTTAACAGAGTGGCGACATAACAACCTAGAATAATCGTTTCTCTATAATTATGTGCCTAAGTTCTCTTAAAAAATTTTAACCGTCCTAAATCAAACTTTCAGCATCAGCTATCTCAAATATTTACAGAGAAAATAACAAAAAGCCGGGAAAATTTTAAGGGAACGAAGGTAAATAAAGGAACAGAAAGAAGGAAAAAAAAGTTTGCAATTTTCTGATCGCAATAACTCAAGTTTTTACGCATGCTAATTTTTGAAAAAAAAAGAGGCTTAAAATGACATTTTGAGCACTTTTTTTGACCAAAAAATTGAGTTTTTTTTCGGCGCACGCTCCGCCCTCAAATTTAGTTATATTGGTCCAAAGAAAAATTTTGAAGTTGGCCAGCTAAAATCGGATCTCGTAAAATTACACCGAAGGTGACATTTGGAAAAATTTGGCAACCAGAATTGAAAAAAGGATGTCACCCCTCCAAACCCCCCCCCCTTAATAGCACGCTGCTGGTATCAGGACACTCTTCGATCTAAATCTTCGAATTGTTTTTTTCTCAGCAGAAGAATCATTAGATGATCAAATTGCGACAATAGGAGCTGTTAGTTGATATATCACTCAAACACTCGCGAACTTAATTTGATACTGAATTTTCGTGGAAAACAAAGAAGCAGCTGAATCTTAAGCTCCTACTCCTTTTTGGTGGTCGAAATATTAACTGCTGGTGGTCTATCAATTTTTAGCAGTCAGTTTCTTATGAAAACCTGTTATTTTTTCTGAAAAAAAGACGTGTACAGGCCTGAAAATTGAGCTGCAGAATATGAAAGTGTGTATATTTTAGTCTTTGCGCTCAACTCTCGTCAATTCGGCTTTGGGAGCACTTGATGCCTGTCGGAACTTACTGATGCTGTCGCAGGACAAATACACGGAAGGTTATTCACACGAGAAAGCCGAAACATTCATTCAGTCGTGTCAAGGCGCACAACACAAATATCTGACGGTTAGTTATAAGTTAGGGCTTTGTTTAAAGTAAAACAGTACTGCCGACAGTAGCGGATTAGGGGGGGGGGGGGGGGGGGTGCATATGCTCTTCTTCAGAGATTTGACCCCCTTCCGACCCTCCCCCTTTGTACTATTTTGAGATATCGATTTTTGGCTGACTGAGCTTAAAAATTTTCTAAATGCGCCTTTGGCGCCAATCTGTTCTAGTTTTGCGCGCGCCGAAAAAAAGCAATTTTTTGGTCAAAATTTTCCAAAAATGCATAAAAACGCCTTTTTTGGCCTGTTTATTGTTCAAAAATTCGCCTGCGGCGCAGAAAAATTTGTCAAATTTGGGTCTTTATAGTGATTTGGGAGAGCTCAGAAATTCAATTTGGTTGACCTTAGAAAAGGAAATCCGCCCCCTCCCTCCTCGAGAAATTCTTAGATCCGCGCCGACTCATTTCTAGCAGTTGTCATTGAAGTCTGTCTATATTTTTTAATAGTTAAAAACACCTATAACTAAAATAAATTTTGGTTTTTTTTTTTATCAAATCAGCTTTTTTAAAAAAATCACAGATAATTGGTCCTTTTATAGCGCGTCAAATTAATGCGCGCAAACATTTTAAAAGATTAAATATGCGTTTCACTGTAATCGGGCACCATAATCTTGGGATAACAACGTCTGGTGGGCTTGTGGAATCCGATATTTCCTCGGGCACAATGTTGCATGGCTTTCTCGCAATCGCCCAATTCGTAACTGAACCGATGACAGCAGTACCTGACAAACATAAAAAAACTGTCATCAACCTTTTTTTTATGCCAACAATAGTGATTTTCACAGCTCTCCAAACGCTAGAAAGACCTTCTTAATTAAAAAAAAAAATTAGGCCAAAGATGTCGCTTTGGGGTGATTTTTGAAAGTCTTTGGCAAGAAATAGCCCCCCCCCCCACTACCCCAAAAAAGGTGTATATTTTAGGAAGGAACCCCCTCCCTAAATCCGCTGCAGCGCAAGATAGGCAGAAGCATTATCACTCGTTTGCATTAAGCCGGTAATTCTGCTTTCTAACAAGTAAAGTTTTGACTGGATGCACGGAAAATCTTTTTTACAGTCGTTTTCTCTCAGTAAACATCAAAAGTTTGATTTTTTAAATTTGTAATTGTTACAAAGACATGGTTACAAAGATGGTTAAAATAACAGCCTTACCTCAGACAGATTTGGTGTTCTGTGCACTCATCTTGGAAAGTGCAAAATTGACAGTCGGCTAATCGAATGACGCCAGCTAAATTCACTAGTGTAGAAATCAGTGAAGTCTTCAAAACTGCCCACATGAAAAGCAAGCACGATTTGAGTTTAATTTGTTTGTTTGAGTTGTTCAGTTATCTGTTGGTCTTAACTTGGTATCAGTTTTAAACGTCTTAAACGGGTTTTTAATATGCCTGCACAATAATCGGTGGCTTAGGGTCATTTATTGTTGTTCAGGCATATTTCAGGGCAAAAACTATGTAACTAGCTAGTTATGTTCAAACCTTGCGCAGATTTTGACTTACTTGGGCTCCTGGTTTTGGGTTCCAACCCGGATGAATAGAGACTACGGAAGTCCACTTAGACAGTCACCATTTTGCAGAAATAAAATGATTCATCTGCGAAGTGCTGACAGTCAAGCTGTAGGTCTGGGTCCAGGTCGCGATTTTATATTTAGACTTCATTAGTCTGACACAATCCGCGTTGGAACCCAAATTCATATGTCTCAGCAAGTCAAAATCTGCGCAAAGTCTAGATATAACTGCGCAAAATCTTCAAATTACAATTGGCTATTTGCTCTTCTTTGAAGTCAAGTATCTGAAACCTTCCAGGAGCAGGGTTGTCTTCGTATTCGGCTTTATACATATCGAACCCTAATTCTTCTGTTCGTAAGAATCTGTTGCTTGAGTACATGGCCAGTTTATAGAGGGTGCGTTCGGTTTTTCGATTCGCTAAGTGAAAGCCTCCCGCACTGACAAAAATGGATTACGATCAATTTTAGCAAAGCAAACGTATGTAGATTAAATTGAGATCGATTTTAGCATGAAAAAAGTATGAAAAAAATAGAAAAGATAAGATTGATTGGATTAATTTGAAACCGATTTTAATTGATCTCAAGTCCCAGCTAAAAAAAATTAACCGGAATCGATTTTAGTTTGACTCAAATCTATTTGTTCCAGTATTAAGTTGTTTTTACTTTTGGAGGGGTTAAAACTGATTTAAATCAATTTTTCTGGCGAATGTTCCGACTTCATCGGTTTTGAGTTTTTGTTGCGTTCATTTATTGCCACTAATTTTTCATATTACATCCATAGTGTCTGGTTGAATAATAAACGGACAAAATAATTCAAACTCATCCCAGTTTGGAATAATTTAGGTTGCCAGCTGATATACATCGACTATTTTCTTGATTTCTTATTTAGTTTTCTGCTCAAAATCTGGCTTACTTATTTTCTAGAATTTTTAAAATCTTATTTACTTTGATGATTTTTTACATTTTAATTTCATGTTTTAAGCTCAAAATTTAATTTATATTGGCCATTTTCTTGATTTGTTAAATAGAATTTTGCTTAAATGATTTGAAATGGATTTTTAGGCACTAAAAATGATTGATCTGCTCATGGGTAATTTAAATGGGTTTAAATGGTTTTTAAAGAGGTTCTCATGGATTTTAGTGATTCGGGAAAAGCATTCAAATCTATTTAAATCATTTTTTTAGACACTAAAAATGATACAAAAATTTCAGAAAAGATGAACATAATTCTCAAATCAACTCAAATCAATCCAAAAAGATTTTTGTCAGTGCGAGCTGATTGGCTGAACTTATATTATCATTTCAAGCTGAGGTGCCTGGTCAAATCTTGGGTCAAACAGGGTCATAGTTTTCATAGTACCAACAATTTTAGTTGAAAATTAGCAAAAGGAGTTACTTCCTAAAATTCAGTGCTGATATAACTGATCCGGACATTGAAATTGAAACTTAAGTTGCCTTTTTCTTAAAGTTAATTAAAAAGGAAAGAGATAAATTTGCGTATAATTTAACCAGAATTAATATGGTGCAATCTATTTTTTTGTGAAGACCAAAGTTTTATCCCGATAACGGGTCAATTTGGCTTCTTGAGAAATAACGCTAAGACAACCAATTCAATTGATGAGCAAAGTATATCAAAATCAGCCTCATCTACAGTTTAAAATAATTCTAAAAGGTTTATTTCAAAATTATGCACAATATGTTCTTGCTTTTCTAAATTTGTTTTTTAAGTAAATGATTGTAATTTGATATAGCAAAAATGACATTTTCTGTCAAACAAAAATATTTCATTTATTGTTGAATTTTGCACATTTTTGGTCAGATATGATCAAAAATTTACAATTAACAAACATAATTTTGCTTGATAATTAAAAAATTTGTCATTTTAAAACATGAAGTTACAATTCATTTCTCAAAAACAAAACTTGAAAATTTTTATTATACTTTCTAGATTTTTGTTGGGCTGTGTAAAAAGCTCGTTGTGTTTTTCTTTGCTTATCAATTTACTTGTTTTTTTAGCTTCATAATTAGCTGAATAAAAGAAGCCAAATTGACTCTTATTTAGGGCAACACGAGTCCGAACTTTGCAAAATAATTGAATCATAACAATTTTGGTAAAAATTTAAGAAACTTTTTTTAATTCGATTTTTGATAATTTTGAATAGAAATTTTTGATGAGCTTAAGCACAAAACTACAAAAGTGATACATTCAGACATTATGTATCATCATTTTTGTTAATCATTTTGAGCAGCTAAATTTCAAGAGAAAACGATAAAAAAAAATTCAAAGTTATCGAGAGGGATTGCAAATTTTACATATTTTTGCTTTTGGTTACTTGGAAAAATTGATCTGTATTAATTCTTTTTCCATTCATAGTTCATAGTATCGTAAGTCAGTTGTTCTGTTGTTGCTGTTGTTGCCTAGGTGCCCGTAGTTTGGCCCTCCTCTTATTCCCTTATTTGTGGCTTCTTCTGTATCGAGTTGCAGGAAAGCAGCTGCTTCGATCGGGTTTTCCCAGAGTGCGTGGGGGGTGATTGTAGTCGGGTTTGCGCTGCACCTGAATAGGTGACCCGTTGTGTGGCTTTCTGAGTTGCACTGTGGGCATGTTTCTGGGGTTGATTCATCTAGTCTGTGTAGGTAGCTTTGTAGGAATGGGGAGTAACCGCTCCGCAACTGGGCAAGGGTCCGTCTGGTACCTATCGGCAGTCGTAATTCATCCTTGCTCAGTTTGGGGGCTGGTTCGTCGAGCACTTTGTTGTTGTCCCGGTTGTCTAGGGCGTCTTTGACCTCATTTGTGTGCACTTTTTTGAGGAGCCCTCTGTAGTCCTCTTCGGTAACGTGCGTGTCGTCGTCTTCTTCTGAATCGGATGTTTCGAGGAGTGCAGTGATGTACCTCTCGTACCTGCTGAAGAGCGTTTCCTTCATGTTTCTGGGCGGTTCCGGTCGGTCTAGCAGCCTGTTGCCAAGGTGTCCTTCGAGATGATGGGCTAGCTGGTGCTGGACTGCTTTCATACGGATATGCCGCCTGACAGGTAGGATTTTCGTCTCGTCGTGCAGGTGCTGGATAGCGGTCATCGTGGTGCATCCTGTGGCCACTCTTAGGGCTGAGTTTTGGACTTTCTGCAGCGTTTCTACGTGGTTCTGTGCAGCGATCGGAGTCCAGACTGGTGATGCGTACTCTAAGGCGGACCTGATGAAGGCTTGGTAGGCTACTATGAGGGTTTCCTTGCTCTGTCCCCAGGTAGTTCCTGCCATCGCTTTCAAGATATTCACTCTGCTCCTTCCTCTAGCTGCGGCTAGTTTGCAGTGTGGGCCGAATGTCAGGGCTGTATCGAAGGTGACGCCTAGTATTTTTGGTGTTTTTGCCAGAATGAGGGCTTTCCCGTTGATCTTCACGTCTGGTGTGATTTTGTGTTCTTTGGTGCTGGGCGTGAAGAGCGTGACGGAACATTTCGGTGTTGAAACCTCCAAATCTCGAGAGTCTGGAAAATTGCAGAGCGTCGTCCGGTAGCTGTTGATGTCTTTGCTTAGTGTCTCTATGTCGGTCACAAGGGCGAAAACTGTGAAGTCGTCGGCATAGGATACTAAGAAAATTGTCGGTGGAGGCATTGGAGCATCTGCCACGTAGAAATTGAACAGCGTAGGAGCCACAACCGATCCTTGTGGAACTCCAAATCTGACAATACGACTGCTTGACAGCGTATCTCTGAACAGTGTGCGGGCCTGTCTACCGTGTAGGTACGTGGCTAACCAGCGTACAAGTGCTCCTGGAATCGTGGAATCGTTAATCAGCTTGAGGAGGGTAGCGTGACACACAGTATCGAAAGCTTTCGAGAGGTCTAATGCAACGAGAACAGTACGGGCAGCGGGTTTTTGTTGATTGAAGCCGTCTGCGATTACAGTTGATAGCTCATTGAGCGCTGTGACTGTTGAGTGTCGCGGTCTGAAGCCGTGTTGATGTTTGCCGTCTTGAGGTGTTTCTGGAGTATCGGGAGAAGGCACTTCTCGAGTATCTTGACTGCGGGGCAAAGAAGTGATATCGGCCGGTACGAGGCACTCTCATTGGCGGGTTTTCCTGGCTTCAGTAGTGGAATAATGATAGAAGTCTTCCAGATGGCGGGTATTTGACTTCTTGAAATCGACAGGTTGAACGTGCTCGTCAGATGTTATATGGCTTTGGGTCCCAGGTGTTTAAGATGGATCATTGTGATGCCATCTGGGCCTGTGGCTTTCGAGTTTTTCGCTTTCTTCAGTGCCTTGATCACCTGGGTTGTGGTGATTGTCGGATGGTCTTCGAGGGACCTGTTTTGGATACTCTTGGTGATGGTCCTGTAGGCTTGCGACGTCGTGTGGGGCCTCGGGGTGGTGAACTGCTTGTTGAATCTGTGTGCCAGGTCTTTTGCGGAGGTGAAGGTCTTCTTCCTCTTTTTCCCCTTGAACTTGATAGGCTTGTTTCTCCGCTGTTTGCTCGTCTTGTTGTCCAGCGCTTTTATCGTCCTCCAAAGTTTTGCTGCGTCGGTCCGGTGGTCAAAACTGCTGACGAACTCCCTCCATTTGGCTGTTTTGCTCTGTCGGATGGCCATTTGAATGCGGTTGTTCAGAATCTCGATCTCCGGTGAAGTCGGGTCATGAGAACGGATGTTGTCACGCTCGATGATCCATCTGGAAGCTGATTCCGGAAGTTGGGGTATCACATCCTTGCGGCGGCCAGAAGGGATGTGGTGTTTGGATGCTGTATTGATGGCGTCTCTCAGGAGGCGTTCGCCAGAGTACACATCCGGGATCTGGGGTTCGCCCAATCCCAACCCCCCCCCCCTTGTTTGACTTCTGCAGCTCACGCCAGGCGCGCCAATTAAGGCCTTATCTGGACAGTTTATACTCCTGGACTAGTGTATGATGGTTTCCACTTCGGCTGAGAAAGCTTCCCAGTCGGCCTTGGCGAGATTGGTGTAGGTTTTCTTGACTGATCTAACTGGTGTCGTCGCGGAGCTCATTGGCAGTTTGATGGTGATTGGCAAGTGGTCAGAGCTGAGGGATGTCTCAGTGCTCCATTCTGCTGTGCTGAGGTTAGCAGAGACATTGAGGCTAAAGATACGTCCGGTGACGTCGGCTGGTTGTTAGATGGGATCCTAGTGGGAGTGTTTTCATTGAGAACTCCGTAGTCAGAAAACTCGATTTCCCCTGCTAACTTGTTGCCTCGAGTGTCGACTAGTGGTGAGTGCCAAAGGGGATCGTGCGCATTGGCATCTCCTAGTACGAGGGTATTGTCTGTTTTCAGAAGCGGCTCTGTAGAGGCGCTGTACCCTTCGGGGCATGAGCTAGTGGGTGGGATGTAGTAGTTTATGACCCTGAACGAGGTGTTATTGTGGTCTACTTTGATACCCATGCACTCCATAGTCCCATCTTGTGGTAGTTGCATTGGGGTGTACACAATGTCTTCGTGGATGAGGAAGGCCAAGCCGCCTCCTTCTCTGTTGGCTGGTCTGTCTTGACGAAGTACTGTGTACGAACCAAAGTTAGGGTCTCTGCTTTTAGCAGTGAGTTTGGTTTCTTGTATAGCAGCGAGTTTGATATCGTGTGCATTGAGGTATGCTGCAATTTCCGGTGTTTTGCCCCCAATGCCGTTGCAGTTCAGTTGTAGGATGTTCAGGGTAGGCATGGGTGTCGTGGGTGTCGCGTGGGTGTTGGCGTTGACCGGAGATGCTGGAGTTTCTGGTGTGCAGGTGATGCAGGTCCAGTCAGACACCACTTCGGAACTGTCTGTAAAGGGTGTGCATGGGAAGTGCGCGTGCTTCCGACAAGATGGGCATTTGACGCTTCCTTTCTTGTTGAGGGGCTTGGCGCAGTTGCAGCACTTTTGCCTTTTAGGCGGTCCCGGGTTGCTTTCAATACCAGCTCGGATGAGAAGAATACGGAGCAGGGTTGCTGGCCTGTCCTGCTTCGTCCACAAAAACACGGACTGGGGATGGACCTCTCTTCGTGCACGAAGGAGGGTTTTTTGTCCGGCGGGTTTTGAGGTCCGCTGAACGGCCATTTGCACCAACTGTCAGCTGGTGTTGGTTCCACCACGAAAAGGCGGCCTTGTCTGGAACCAGTCGGTTGTTCTGATTGGATTGGTCGATTCGAAGTATTTGAGAAAAATTACGATGTAGAATTTACTATTTTCTTGTGGGTGTAACTGCCAAACTCAGCTGTTTCGACTTTTGGTACAGAATCCACGACATCTTACTCAATTCTAAGGCAATTTTTCAGAATTGTACCCGGAAATCATTCTCTAATCAGCCTGAAACTTTGTACCCCAGTTTTGTTTTTATATTGATAGCCTTTTTGTGACTTGCCTGTATCGTTTTTTTTTGTTCGAATTTTAAAAAATTTAGATTGAGAGATTTTTCATTTTCCTCAATAGATCTGAGGATTTGATTTACCATACAGGGCTGCTCTTACTAGGGCAAAACCCTGAATTTTCCCATCTTTTTCTCTTTTTTGAAAAAGGGTGATTTTTTAGAATAGGTCGCAGGCTTACTTTGGATTACTCTTTACAAAACAAAAGTGGTCCCAGTCGGTTATGAGTTAAATGTGCCACATTACTATACTAACCAGACTGCAAAACTGCAAGAATGGAGAATTTTCAAATGAGCTCAGGCTTTTTAACGCTTATCAATTTTATGAGGAACAAAAACATAAAACAATTGCTGTTGAGCTGGTAATTCTCGGTTATAAGTTTAACACTAAATTTACTATTCACTTTTGAACTAAAATGAATTCAACACTAAATTTAACACTAAATACATGAAACAACTGCTGTTGAACTGGAATTGTTGAGTGGTAGGTACAAATTTAGCACTCCTCTTCGAAATTCTCAGACTGGTTGATAAAGTCGCTAAGCCATCTGGTTGAAGGCACTGGTTAAAAATCCACCATGGTTGAAGAAGGCATGGGATGAAGGCACCATCTGGTTCATTGCATCGGTTGGAATCCCGGTGGGAGCAAATTATTGTTCCGTCCATTGAAAATGGTAAGAAATATTGTATTCGGGCGTGTTTTAATTTTTTTGGGTTCCATGCCAAATCAGGTACCACAAATAATCTTGGAATCTTGGTAGACTGATATATCATTTTGAAGCCCTCTCAGTTCTGATTCGAACAACATTACAAAATTTCTAAAACATTTTTTTAGTGTCGAGAAAAACCCGTTTGAAAACTTTGGTTTTTGGTCTAATTTCGAGTGAATGAAACGAGCAAGCTGGTTAACAATAGCTTATTTAAGACGTGTTAACTTGAGGTTTTTATGGCTTTTTTAAATAACCAAAGTTTTGGGAATCGAAAAGTTCGAAATTCTAAAAATTTCTGCAAATAAAATGTAGAATTTTTTTTGATTCTTGTAAATATTTTTTGTTTTTCTAGACATTTTTCTAGAAAATCTGTTGTCCAGTTTGTCTATTTTAGTACGGATGTCGAATATGCTTAAGTTGTATTTTTTCGTTTAGACTCTTTTATCACACCACGCAGAAAAAAAAACGATACTAATTTGAAAAACCTTTTTTTTCTATGTTTTCAGAACTACGATCGGAACATTCAGAACTTTTTGCAGTAACCGGCTTTTGTTGTTTAATTTCAGATCACTTGGATCTGCCACGCTTTATCATATATCACCGAAGTTTCGAAAAAAATAAATACCTATAAAAATACATATAGTTTTTTAAAACACTGAATATTCTCCCAAAAAGTTTTTTCACTTGAGATCAAAATATATTGACTTGAAGAGAAAAAATTGAGAAGCATAGCGCGAATATTTGGTTTAGGACAAAAAATAGCATGTGAATGAAAGCAAGTGAATCAACTCATAATACAATTTTAAAAATTGACCACCTACACGTGATAAATAAATTTCAACTAGTCCAAGTATATCCAGAAAAGAAAAACACTGCAAAACAAAAAAACTATATCAATTTGACCATTTCCGGCTAAATTTAACTGATAAATTTTTCTTAACAGAACAGGCCATGAATGCATTCTTCCAAGTTTATTTTCTATGTTGCTCTGCGGTGTTTACTTTTATTGTTCTTGTCCTAAATTGGCTGCTTTTTTGCTTGCTTATGAATTTTTGCTCCGATTTTCCTAACGAAAGTAACGAAAAATTTGTGATCCGGGTGGGTTTTTTTTTCTTCAGACAAATTTCGACTTTTTAACAAGCAACTTTTGACGGAATTTTTTCAATCAAAAGGTATTGTGCGATGAGTTTAAATTTGAAAAGATATTTCACCTGTGATCATTTTTCGTAAAGTTATGGGGGTTTAAAGATTGCCACTTTGGCCAATTTGGGACAATTAATGCGCGATACATTTTGCACTTTCAACGCCTGAGTGGAGATTTAATACGTCCGAGAAATCGTTCCAAATTGGTTAAAGCAGGCGTTTTGCGGTAATTGATTCGTTATTATATGGCATGTGGGGGATGATTTTCACAAAAATCTCAAATAAAAAAAATCATTTTTTATATTACAATTAATTTTTTCATGTTAAAACTTCTCCATAGACCTCAAAAGTCAGTCGGAATTTTCAGGGTTTCAACCTGATACAAGCAGTTTTGTTCTATACTACTCAGCAAAAACGATCTTTCACCTAATACTTTAGAATAAAAACAGCTACAAGGCCGCTTGCATCAGGGCGAAGCCCTGAATGTTCCGACTGCATTAAAGTGCCTAAGGAATAGTATTTGCTTTTAGAAAATGAGTTACATTTTAAACATTAAAAAAACACAATCATCACCCGACTCGCCGCTACTTAAAGTACAAAGTGATATATTTTGCTTGGAATGAATTTCAGAATAGACTAAATTGCTCGCCTCAATTCTAATCGGAACGATTTCTAATACAGATTAAATCGCCGCTTACGCGTTAATAGAACGTTAATTATTGAGCGCTAATTGTCCCAAACTAGCCAAATTGCCAATTTTTATATGCCTATAAGTTCTCAAAAAGAGATCACTGGTAAAATGGTCGTTTTTTGGCTGTTTTTTCGAAAATAAACTTATTTAATTTTTCGAAATCTATCCACTCCCAAATCCAACATTTCCTTTTCAATCGAAATTACAGGTTGCACGAATTCCTTCAACATAAGCACCCAATTTCTTTTTACAAAAAAAGCTTTGATTCTTGGAAATGTCACGTTTTTGGTTTTTTGACAGTTTTTTGACTTTTCTCGCTAAATAACCTGCCAAATCTGATATCATATGTTTAATCGAAACAAAAAGTTGTCAAAAGCCGATGTTTTTAAATTACTAAGCCCAGCGTAGGTAAGAAAAATGTAAAAATCTTCAAACAAATCAAAGTTTAGAAGTTTTGATAGTTGTTTGGAAACTTTTTGATTTACGCGAAAACTACCGTGCCAATTTTCACGTTGTGCTCAATCGTGAAAACTATTTTTGAGAATCTTCTCAGCTTAAGCGGCCACAGCTGGCTTTTTTAGGAAAAAGTTATGGATTTTGGAAAGTCTTATGAACGTTTCTTAGAATTTTGTCAATTTTTTAGAATTTTTTTGATTTTTCTTAAAATTTACATCATCAAATCTTAGATGAAAATTTCTATTGAAAAAAACTGATTAGATGATTTTGTACGAGAGATTTAATTTTCCTAAAATGATCATTTCTAAATTTGATATTATTCTCACTTATTTAGTAGAGAAACAACTCAGATCTTGAGCAAAGTCCAATTTTTGAAATGACTTTTTTCGTGACGCATCAGTATAGGAAATTCATTCAAAACCAAGCACGCACCTCCAGCTTCAGCTGGACTCTAATTGTTTTTATCAAGACATCCGAAAATAAAATTTTGATTCACCTAGTTTTCTTCAACATTGTATTTTGTTTTCGACTTAGGTTTTTCATGTTTGAATAAAAACTCGAATTTGTCTAAAAAAGCCATCCCGAGCACAATTATTCGGTCAATATTCCTACCATTTGGAAAATGTGGAAAAACTTTGTATTTGGGGGGTTTACCTTTGCAAAAAGCAAGGGTATTAGAATCGGTACTAGATTTTTCCCGTAAATTTGACTATAGGATGACTGAAATTTTGTCTTCTCTAATAATGTTTCAATTCTCTATTTGTACTTAAGAATACAGTAACAGCTGTAATTCAAAAATTGGCTCCAACGACTAAAGTGATAATTGTTTTACAGCTATCTTTTACTTTGAAAAAGGTTTTCAGAAAACGTTGATTTTTTGTCGTTTTTTTTTGATTTCGACATAATTTTTGTCAGCTTACTTGCAGAGTATTTAATTCAGTATTTTTTTTTGGTTTATTTTTGATAGTTTTTTCTCCATTTTCATAAAAGTGAAAATAGATCATGGTTTTTCTGGTTTTTATAGGCGCCAAAGTTTTTTTAATAATCAATTTGTTCAAAACTTTTCTGCTAGAATTTTTTTTTAAACAAATTTTCTGCTTTTTTGGATACATGGTTTTTGTTTTTCTTTGTTCTAAAAAAGCGTTAAATAAGTTGTAGTTTTAATTAGTTAGGTGTGTTTTAGGTTTTAGCTATTTGATTTGAAATCGATTAAAGTTGATGTTTTACCGTATTATTTATGCTTGCGTTTACCAAACGTCATTAAATCGGCATATAATTTTTTTTCGGGCTAGCAACTTAACAAAAACACTTGAATCATTTTCTTCTTTTTTCATATGAAATCAAAAGTGAAACGAGAACTTCTGTAGTTTTTTAAATTACTATAACTCATTGGTATATTTGCCTTTTTTTTCTCGTTTTTTTTTCGCTGAAAATTTTTCAATCGGCCTAAGTATTGTCGGCTCTGTTTTTTCGGTTAGTGAACTTTGCATCGGTATAAGGATAAAAAATTGTTTTTGTTATTTTTTTTTATTATTTCGGCTGGCAGTAAAAAAAGTTAAAAACTCAAACTCTTATATCTCTCAAAACTTTTTGAATAACAACAATTTCTTGGAAAATTTGTTTTCATTTTATTTGGCTTCTACTAACTGCGTGTTGTTGGCTTAGTGAAAACTTGAAAAATACTAAAGCTTTTTTAATGCTAGCGGTTGAGCTTCTTGTCTGTTTTTTCAGATTGGGAGTTTCGTTTTTCCAAACAAGTGTTGAACTTTTTTTGTTTTCAGATCAATTGGCGTCTAGCCACGTGCTGTGAATAAGTGGACGCTCAAAAAACTTCAAAAACTTGCTCAATGCTAGTTGCGTGTTTCTCGTCTGTTTTTTTTTCAGATTGAGAGTTTCGTAATTTCAAACAAAAGTTGAGGTTCTTAAATGAAAATCAATTCTTTTGGCAATTTTTGTTTTCAGATCAATTGGCGTCTAAGCACGTGTTGAGAATAAAAGTACGCTCAAAAATGACCAAAAAATTGCTCAATGCTAATTTTGTGCTTCTCGTCTGTTTTTCTGAAATTGAGTTTTTTGTATTTTCAAAAAAGTTGTTGATTTTTTATGACAACCATTTCCTTTGGTATTCTTGTTCTCGGATCAGTTGACGTCTAGCCATAAGTTGTTGGTAAATGGACGCCCGAAAATAAACTTAAAATGTACTTAATGCAAGTGGTTGAATTTTTCGTCTGTTTTGTTTCTGAGATTAAAATTTTCGCATTTTCAAAAATATGTTGAACTTTTTTATGACATCCATTGATTTGGCAATATTCTTTTTGGATCAGTTGCGTCTTACCACATGTTGTTGGCTTTGTGGGCATTTTTGTGGTGTTGTCTTTCTCGTCTGTTTTTCTCTGAACGAATTTTTCGTATTTCCGGAAATTTTCATATTTCCAGTTCCGCATCGCCTCTGTGTTTAGTTTTTGTTTTCTTTTTTTTATTATATTCTTACGCAAAACCAGGTATCACAAAAAACCATCGGAATGGGTCGAATTATATATCACAATGAAGCCTTTCAACCTTGATTCAAATGAAAATGACATTAAAAATTTTTGAAATTTTCTTGTCAGTGTCAGAAGAACCAGTTTGAAGTTTTTGGTTTTTGGTCTTACTTCGATCTAAAAAGGTTCGTCAAAAGTTTTTTTTTCATTTTCTTTTCCAGCAAATAAAGCGAGCGAGCAGGCTTGCAATAGCTTATTAAAATTAAAATTTAGCCGTGAAAACTTAATTTTACTCGAGTAAAGCTAGTTTCTGAACTTTTTTGGCGCCGTTTTTGGAAGCAAAGTTTTCAAAAATTTGAAAAATTTGTGCAAAAAGTAGAAAATTTTTAAATTTTTTTCAGAATTTTTTTCTCGTTTTTCAAGTAATTTTTCTACAGAAACTTTTTTCAATTTGCCTATTTGACTATGATTGTCGAATATATCTATTTTTTTTTTCGTTCAGACCGAATTATCACATCACACAAAAAAACGACACTAATTTGAAAAAAAATTTCGTATTTTCTAGGACTTCAATCTGAACCTTCTAAGTTATTTGCACAATAACCAGCTATCTTTTTTTTGTTTTTCGAAAATAGTCAAAACAACAACGCTAATCCTGTTTGAGCGATACCCTAGATTATCCAGCTGCATTTCAATGTATATAGATTCGTTTTTCAGTTGTTTCTAACAAAGTCTCCAGTCCCACCCAGATGCTATCAAGTCCCTCTTTTGGCCAAATTTTCTGCACCACAAGCAATTTTTTTAAAAAAGCGTTTTTATGCATTTATTTGAAGATTTTGAACAGCAAATCATTTTTCGGCGCGAGCTCCCCTCAAAATTAGTAAATATTGAAGCCAAAGGCGCCCTTAGAAACATTTTAAGGTCCGTCAGCCAAAAATGGATATCTCAAATTAATACAAAAGGGGACCCTTTGGGTCGGCATGGAATCAAATCCTTGAGAGGTGGGGTGCGTCCGCGCATCCCGTAAATCCGCTACTGGTTATATTGGATATTACTATGGAGTGTTGCAGTGTTTTGCAATTCAAATTAGTTTGCATTTGATCTTTACAACCCAGATCAAGTTAGTTTCAAGTGCCGCTCAATCTGGTTATTCTAAGGGCTATGTTGATATGGGTAAAAAGGAAGCAAAAACATGCAATTTAGCAACTAAAATCTCCGGAAGTTAAATTATCGATTGCGGTTGAAACTATAATTCACAAAAATGAACATCATTGGTGTTACGATACATTCTGACCGCTTCAGAACATACTGTTATCATCCTCATATCGGATGCACTTTCCAGCACCAATCGGAAACCCTAATCCTCCTTTTCGGCAAAATCCGCCGCCATTTTCGCACTGGGAATCCGAGAAACAGAGTTTGTCACAGAAGTATCCCAGGCAGAATTCTCCTCTCGGGCATTGGGAGCGGTGTGAACAGAATAGCACTGCTTTAACCTCGTTTGAAATTATCGCCATGAGTAGAACGAGCGCAAATAGTTTGAAAGAATTCTGAAAAGTTGAATTATTAGGTGACTCAGGACAACTTACATTTTTGAATTCAAGAAAAAACCGTTAGACTCCCAAAACAAAAACGTCCGATCCTTTTTGGTGATTTTGTAAAAACTAGAGAAAAGTTTTTGAGATTATGTTTCTAAACGCGATTTTTTGGTCGAAATTTTCCAAAAAGTGCCTAAAAACGCAAATTAGGGTCTTTATAGGGTTTGGGAGAGCTCAGAAAATCAATTTGGTCGACCTAAAAAAAAGGTTAATAAAATTAGCGGCGCAGAACATTTGGTCAAATTAGGTTCTTTATAGGGTTTGGGAGAGCTCAAAAAATCAATTTGGTCGACCTAAAAAAAAGGTCGATAAAATTTTCAAAACTGTTTTAGGTCTTACTGAAAAAAACCCATTGAATGAAACCCAAAAAGATACTAAAAAATGATAATGTAGGAGATTTCCACAATTCAAAAATATCGATTACTTTGTCTAAAAAATGGACTAAATTGTTTAAAAATGGATTTTTTTGCCAATAAATTTTGTATAGAAGTTGATGTAAAATCCACCAAAAACTGTGAAAAATCAAATATATTTTAGATAAAAAAGGTTTTTTTATTCATTTGAGAGCTAGAATCAAAAGTCTTAAGTCTAATTGATGTTTTTTTTTCACTAAATTTGTCAAAAATATCTCCCTTGTTGTTATAGTCAACAAGAGTGAGTTTCCGCGAGTCATAGTTTTTGTGAGATCAATTCTTTGAAGGTTTTGCTGCCTAGGAGCTGCTGCGGTAAAACAATACAACTGCTATGCGAATTTTCGTTCTATGAACTTCTAGTCTCATTTTTTATCGCTATCTTGTGTAATAAATTGCCAAAAAATAAAAAAAACTCAGCTCAGCACAAATAATTTTGCATCATTAAATTCGTATACGTCTGAATTCAGTACTTTTGTAGAACAAAATTCAGCACTGAAAATCATCTGAAAATAAAAATACATTAAAACTATAATTTTTTTAACTCATTTTAGTTGATAGCTAAAAAAACTGATGAAATCAGTTATGTAACTGTATGTATTATGTGTATAGTCAGTACAGTCTATATATAATCTGTATGAGATCTTAAGACAATCTGTATATAAGGTTTATATAAACTGTATTTGATAGTGCTCATAACAATGCGGTGCTCATTAAGACTGCCAATGCTCTCTTATGTCAGAAAATGAGTATTCGGAATATAGATGATTAAGTTTTACAAAATGGAAGGTACAAAAAATAAACATTTTTTGAAAAGCAAGCCTCCGCTTGCTTTCTGAAATTAGAAGCAAAAAGGTTTCTATATGGTAACGTATGTGATCAACTAGCATACCTCAGTTCGTTTTAAAATTCATTTCGAAGCAAGATTGAACAGCCATTTTTGAATTTATCGCTCGAAGTAAATTGTGGGATAATTCATTCAATGTTTATCAAACTGTCAATTTTCAAACCCTGTTAACTCTAGACAAATCACACG
>NW_026971310.1:0-67260 GCF_963678635.1 Symsagittifera roscoffensis | reverse complement strand
TCTCCGGCTTCGACCAGAACGCTCAAATTAACTGAATTACATGCAAAAATAGTGAGCTCATGGCTGGGTCTCTGTATCCCCAGACCACGAGGTCACTCCTAAAAACAGGGCTACTACTTATCATGTTACTATTGTTTTTGTTCAGTAGATAAAAATCATCATCTCCATCGAAGATGGATCAACCCTTTCCCCCAACTCCTAGCACCTCATCCTTGTCAAAACTAATCAAAATATCAGTTAAATTCAAGTCAGGACATGACAGGATGCTAAAAGTTTATGTGAGTTAATAAAAGTTTCCGTCCCGAGACCCTTCCGGATTCTTGAATCCGCCGAATCAAGCTCCTTACTCTTGATTTCTTGCTAATCCGGAAGACTGGTTCTCACCCTTCACCGTTGTTGGCAACGGCCTTGCAACTATTGTAGCAGCACAATAGTTGCAACTCGGAACGTTCTCTGCTATTCTGTAGTTCGTTGTCGTTCTCCAATCTCGATTTTCGTACTGTTCGCAATCGCAGATAAAAGTTGTTCTGTTTTTTACTCGCTTTTTTGTTAAAATGGCCGTTTCAGCATTTCTCAGAAAAGAGACGTCATCATTCGAATTTTTGAAAATTTAAAATACTAGAGTATTCTAGCCCTCACCGTTTGGCTAAACGTTCCAATAACGTCGCTAATCCTTCGAAATCATCAACTCGGAAGGCTTACTGCTCCAAATTCGAATCCTGCATGAATTGCATTTTGGCCATTCTGGTCGAATGTCACATGATTCACTGGATTCAAGAATCCGGAAGGGTTTCGGGACTGGAACTTTTAGCCTTTTATATAAACTTTTAGCTTCTTTTCATGTCCTGAATTGAATTTAATTAACAACTGGATTCATTTTGATAAGGATGAGAAGATAGGAGTGGGGGAAAGGGTTGATCCATCTTCGATGGAGATGATGGTTTTTATCTACTGAACAAAAACAATAGTAATATAATAAGTAGTAGCCCTGTTTTTAGGAGTGACCTCGTGGTCTGGGGATACTGAGACCCAGCCATGAGCTCACTAATTTTGCATGTAATTCAGTTAATTTGAGCGTTCTGGTCGAAGCCGAAGAACAGTAACGTTTTTGTCGACCTGATGTAAGAAAGACCACCGAAAAGTACTGGCTTGGTAGAGACGGTGAAAAACATGCAAAGCTCTGTTTAGACGCTAGCCAGTCGTCTTAAGACTTAGTTTTGTTATCCGTCGATATGTATCTTCCGGGCGAATGTTACATGTATGTTTTTATGGCGCTCCTGGGTGTTATTCTTTCATAACATCATGACCGGCGGAACCGTTAACGAGCACTCCGCGCCGAGCGGATGCTCACATTAACGCCCTTAATAGGCCTAAACGGCCGGGGCGGAAGGGTAGTTCGGAACGCGGAAGCCTTCCGGACTACCGTGAATAGTTTTTTAACCTAGTTAAGACCGAAAATTCACGAACCAGGAAGGGTGGGGGGAATCATGAACCCCTCATTCCCTGAGTGGTTTGTGACCAAAAACACTTAAAGATATAAGCAAAACCAAACAAAAAATAGTATAGTACCCAAGAAAAACAAAAAAAATAAAAAATAACCGAAAAAACCAAAAACAGTAAAAAAGTAAAAAATCAGTAGAAATCATCCCCCCAGACAAGATGTGATTCAACCCCCCCGTTTGTTGTTGATAGATATATTGTTATTACAGGCATTTATATCAGTCAGGATCGTTACGATCAATTTTGTAGCCCGTTTGTGAGGCTTGTACTGTAGGGTTATTTGAGCATTTAAGCACGTTAATGATAAATTGCGCTCGATCCGGAAGGGTCAGCTGATTTGCGCTCAATTCGGAAGGGTCTTGGGTGAAGACCGATCCGGCAAGCAGTACAAGGAGCAACAAGAAGGGGCTCAACGACAACAACAATCGACTGTTGGGTATCGTTAACAAGTTTTGTATCCCTTTTGGTACAAAAACTAAGATAGCAATCTGTGGGGGGCTCGACAGTGCTGCACTGTAGTGACCCTTCACCGAACTGCGAATATCCGAGTTAAGCACCTTAATTCGGATAATAAACAAACCCGGAGGGGTATAGTATTACTAATATTATTATTTATATAGCCTATAGTAATAGTCTTATATCGTTTTTCAGTGAAAAACAACGAAAACAGACCGGTTATTAGGGTCAAAATAGCGATATTTTGATCCCCCCACAAGTCGCGATTTTTGAGATATCGATATTTTTTGAAACGGAAAAAAGCGCTAAGTTAGTGTGTTACATCGTAACTGCACTACTGTAATAAGTAGAACCGGTTAACTTTAGTTCGGAAGTGGTTGGAACTAGTTTGGTACAAAAAACCAAATTTTCCCATTTTTTGATAGTAAGAAACACTATAAAATCAGAAAATTTTTTGAAATCTTTGAGTTAGGACAGTAAAAATAGTTGATCGGACAACGTCCACTAGTGAATCTACGAGTTTTAAAACCCGCTACCCGAAAGCCTTCCGGGTTGCAGAGAAATCGAACATAACGTGTTTGATTTGGTGGATTCATCAATCCGGAGGGGTCCAGGTAGCATAGTTTTTCGCAAATGTTTTCTACAAAAGCGTTTTAGATCGGGTCTTTTGCATTGAACTAGAAGAGTATAGGCCTTCTGAGCTCAGATCAATAATTTTTAGGTCGAAAGGACCAGATTTGCGGAAAAAGTTAGGCGGAACCTATAAGAGAGAAAATTTTTGAGTTTGGAAAAAAGACGTTTTGGTTAATAACTTTGGAACTACAGAGCATATCGAGTCAATCTTGGTACCATTAGATCAGAAATTAGCTGAACTTACTAGTAGGAAAAAGAATTACTCGAAAAAGCGAGCGAGAAAATTTTTTGAGATTGTTTTTAGCAAATTACACAAATCCGGAGGGGTACACCCTTCACGTTTTATAAATTTTTCTGAAAAACCCTTATACCCCTACCAAAAGTTGATAGCGATTGAACTAAGTAACTTAGGACAGTTCTAGACAAAAAGGGAGGGCTGAAGGCACAAGACAACCATAATAGAGTCGAAATTAGGCAAGTGATAAGACCCTTCACCGTTAGTGTGAATTGTCAAATAAGTGCCTTAACTTCAATCCGGAGGGGTCTAGGAAAGGACCCTATACCCTTCCCAGTTAATTCTAAACAGCATAAAAGCAACGCAGAACGTATCCGGAGGGGTACAAGCTGAAATTAAGAAAACTACGAAAAGCTACTTTGACAGAGCTAAGGGCTCCCAATCCGGAGGGGTCGAAGTTTTTCAAAGTCAGAGGGGTCCGAATCCGGAGGGGTCTCTTTTCCACAAAACCGGAGGGGTCCGAATCCGGAGGGGTCTTATAGTTGCTAATTCGGAGGGGTCCAAATCCGGAGGGGTCTACTATTAACTAACTCGGAGGGGTCCCAATCCGGAGGGGTCCATATTCTGACAGTCCGGAAGGGTCCTATTTGTGCCAATCCGGAGGGGTATTATTTTATTAAGGACTTAGGTAAACGAAAGAAAGACTAAAAAGCGAGAGGTATTAGGTTATTAATACACAGGCTAGGTATCAGTGACTGCACTGGTAACTTGCCTTTCAAAAAGAACCAGACTAATACAAAACAGGTCCGAACTCGGATATTCGCGACACTAAGTCTAAATTAAAAAGAGCGTGACTCATTGGTGTGGATTGGAACATAATACGTTTTTGGGAAAAGTGACTGCCCTGAGGATTTTAGTAGGTCTAGCTCGGGCAGTCCGAAGGCAGATAGGTAACACAGTACTCGGTGGGTGCAATAGACGCCCACTTGAGAAAATAACTGCCTTCAAAGTTTTGTCTGTTTGGTGCAGCACCAAGCAGGGAAAGCTTTTTCTTTAAAAGACAGGTTCGACTATTGTACTGCGACCGACTAAGAGTACAAGACACATACGTTTTTTTATATATACATTCATATTGTGTCAATATATATTTTTTGTTTTTGATTTTAAATCAACCTAAACTGTGTTTGATTGGGTAGTGAGTACACTATCTTTTAAAATTGACTGATAACATCATATTGTGCTAGTTTCCAGATCTTTGGACCGATAATCGGTCAGTGTGAATAAATTTTATACAAACTGTACTCTGACAACATACAGGGATTCGTGGTCACTATTTAGTAGAATCTGGTGAAATTTATTGTGTTGTGTCATTATTATTGTTAATAAAACTATAAGGTCTCTAGCAATTGAGTCAAGAGTAGGCATAGGAAAGTGACAAATAAAGAATGAGTTTAGACAAGTCAAGGATACCAAAACGAGGTAATAGCTCTAGGAAATTCATACCTGAAAAGCAAAGAAAAACGATGACCGATCCTTTTGTGGATTGGATCAAGCGATCCCGGTCCGATAAAGAGGAGACGGTTTCAGGCAGAATGGTTGAAACGAGAAGTCAGAAGACCTCAGAAGAGCGAAGAGAACTGTTAGAAGTGGAGGTCAATACGGACCATACCATGAACGACAACCAGGGAGTAAATGGACTGGAAGGGAGAAGCAGAAGGCTGGCGAGTGAATCTACTCCGGTAGAACAAGGCCATGATTTTGCCACTTCCACCGGGACATTGGATCGAGAGGAGATGTCGGAACTGTCCGACATCTCAACTGAAGTAACGGCAACTAGAAGATCTCCGACAGACAACACTATGATGGCAAGCGGAACTGGAAAACAAACAACCTCATCATCGTTCTCAGAAAGAATGAAGAACACCTTCGGAAACATCTTTCCATTCAGCATGGGAGGAGGAGCAGGAAACGATGGTGAGTCCCAGGAGGAAGAGGATGAAGAGGAGCAAGGGGACTTTGGATCTCAGGTCAGCCTCAACAGTTCGATCCAGGAGAACGAGGCATACGTCGGAAGAGAGACTGGAACCATGGACAAATTTGGTGTAGTGACAACGATAAGCAAAGAGGCAAACACACCAGGCCAGTCAAAAGACTTCGCGATTAGGACAAGTTCAGAGCCACAAACTGGAGAAAATAGAACCAGAGGGCTAGGCAATGCGTTAATGGATCCAGAAATAAATAATGAAAAGACGTTGAAGCAGAGAGTCAAGGCCCGGATCTCGACAAGCGCGAAGTTACCTGGGACTGACAGGGTTACACCGCCACTAGTGACGCCACTCGTGGATAACGGGGCAGCACTAGAGGAAGCCTTAAACAACATAGTGGGCAGTTTAGGAGAACAAAATGAACAGATGTCGATAAGGATGAGTGAACTAGAAAGAGCAGTTCACATTGAAAGAGAAAGTCTGCGGGAAGAAATAAACCGCAACAGACAAGAAGTTGGCAGAAGCGAAAAACGCTTGAAAGAAAGAACGGACGAACATATGACGAGGAACTTGTCGCGAATGACAAGAGAGGCGGAGAAGAGGGAGTTACGCTTAAGAGCCGACATGGAGAAGTTAAGAATTCAGCAAGAGCAGTCTCTTGGGTCTCTTGACACAAAGATAGACGCGATGATGGAGAGGCGAACTCAGGCTATCATGGATAGGTTGGACGGGCTACTAAGCAGCAAGAGTGGACCAAAAGAAGGAGAGCCGAACTCGGGAGGTCCAAGCAGGGAACCGAGGGTGAACTTCAATGAACATCAAAGGAGGAAGACGTATGGATCCACTAGAGGCAGGGGCAGTTCATCAGGCTATGCCACAAGGGGTAATGCAGCATGGGGCCCGAACAGTAGAGCAAGTTCAACGGGGAACAGACGAACCTCTAACGAACGACCAACGCAAAGCACACATGCGACTGGGAGAAGCGATTCTGGCAACATGGGGCATACAAGCCCGAGGAGGAGTCATATGGGCCAAGCGGGAAACGCTCATGGTGATTCGGATTGCAGGGATGCACCGCACACAGAGCCTTCGACAAGGTGTGAGGACACTCAAGCGGGACACTCAAGGGATGCTACGGCAATGGCCACAGCATTTGAACCCCTGAACAGGTCTTTGGAGACATTCCTGACGAGGTTATCTAGAACCAATGAACGCAGTGAGAAGTCCAGAAGAGTCTTTAAGAAGCCAAGATGCTACAAAGACGAATCTGATGGCTGTATTGATACCTGGATAGAGGTAATGAAGCTGCATTTCGAGGAAGAGGACTTGTCGGAGAGACAGGAATGCAGCGCGCTCACCAGCAACTTAGAAGGGACAGCCCTGAACTGTGTCATGGCCAAGAAACAGTATCAACGTGACACTGCTGAGAAAATCTTCGAAATCTTGTTAAACCGTTTCGGATCAGGGGTGCAGGGGCACCAGGCGATGATGCGCTTCGAGAAACGGAGGCAACGAGAAGATGAAACAATAGACAAGTTTCTCGATGATTTGGAAATGCTGAGAAGACGCAGCCAACCGGATGAGTCAAACCGAAGGATGAACCTGGCCGTAGCCTCAAAATTCAACGATGGTGTGAAAAATGATGAACTTCGTACGATGCTAGCAACGCATTACACACCACTATCAACTAATGCGCCAACACCGGAGGAGTTGAGGCTCAAATCAAAAGAGTATCTATTGTTGAAACCTCCTTCGAGATCTGGATATTACAAGAACAATTATGGCAATTTTAACAACGGACCAGCGAACCAAGGGAACAATTGGTACAAACCGAGGGACGATATGGACAAGAGACGCTCTTGTGCTAATTGTAGTTCAACAGACCATCATGTGTCAGCATGCCCAGCTTACAAACAAGGCATGAAAGCAATAGGCTTTAGCCTCGAGGACGAAGATGCGTCAGAGTTGGACCATGAGGATTTCATGAGAGGAGTAATTGCGAAATTTGGCCCGAGGTGTTTCTTTTGTAACTTGGAAGGTCATTTTATATCAGATTGTCCGCAATTCTGGGATGCAGTGGCAGACATCAAGCATCCAAGACATGAAGAAGCTTTGTCAGGAGTGAAAGCCAGCAAGGCTCGACTTTTGAGTGAAGCGGAGGCACACAGAAAGGATAAACCTCAAGAGCTGGTAGCAAAGAAGATGCAAGCGGTAACAGAGGAAGCACGTGAACCGGAACCAGCAACTGCGGCCGATGACTTCAAAATCGATTATAGGGCAGCTGCGAGGGATGCTATAAATAGAGTACAGCAGGAACTAGTGACGAAAGAGATTGAGCAAAAGGTGAAACTCGAGCTGGAGAATGAAAAATTACAGGAGCAACTGAACGCCTTTGAAGCAACGGAAGTTGAAGAGGCAAAAGCACCAAGCAGCTTGAGCATGAAACTTAAGGTTATCTCTGGTCAGAGGTTCGGTATGGCACCGCAAGGAAGTAAAATACAATCGATAATCTCGGTGGCAGGGCATCAGGTAATCAGAAATCTGAGTGAACCATCTGAGTTCACTTTGATGCATTTGGACACATATGCAGACTATCTGAGGCAGATGGAGCCACGCACCGAGTCGAGGGCTGTGAGGGCACTACTAACCACGGGTGGCCCTCGCATGAAGAAACTTCATGGACGCTACCTAGAAGTCTATGGGCCGTATCAAGTGATGCTGGACGTGGATGGGATCAGCATCTACACCAGGACTTATGTAACAACAGATGATGACCAAATAGGGCAGATCTATTTGGGAGAAGAGGAACTCAAGGTCCGCAGGATAGGCCATGACGCCATGATGGAACAAGACGCAGTACACATTGGATATGAAGCAGATGTGACAGCACATCTGCTCGACACCAACGGAACAAAAATCGGAGTCACAGGGCTTCTGGACACAGGAGCGGTAGTGAGTGTGATGCCGATAAAAACTTGGGAAAGAATGGGCTTCACGCGGGAAGATCTGATTCCAACGAATCTCCGACTGGCTGCAGCCAATCGAGGAGCTATCTACGTAGCCGGAAGAACACCAATAACGGTCCTTCACATGGGAGGACGAGACCTTTGGATGAGCTTCCTGGTGGTAGAGAATCTGGACGACGCCGACCAATTCATCTTGGGCAGAGATTTTGTCAGGAATTTTGACGTGATGATTGACTTGAACAACGGTCTAATACGGATTAGAAACCCGGACCGAAAGTATGTTAAGAGACCAATTAATAGGATAATAACAGATGAAAATAAGGTACCAGTTTTTTTGGATAGAAAGGTAAAATTACAACCAGGACAAGCTGTAGTAGCAATTTTTAGAATGAGAAATTTAAATTCGTTAAGTGATAGCAAACAGGTTTGCTTAGTACCGAATCCAAATAGTCAGAGTTCGGTGATTTTAGGCCGGAGCTTCTCGGTAACGCGAAACGGACTGTGTGTCAGTGTGTTGTTGAACACACTGGACACCACGGTTTCAATCCAGCGTGGAAAGAAGCTTGGCTACGCCTTGCCGATGAGGACCGACTATGAGGAGACACAAAACTTGAAGAAGAATAATGTGAAAGACTGTCCTTATCATGCAAATAAAGATAAAATCTTAAAGAGAATTAATGAATTAAAATCTATTCATAAATTGTTTTCAATGAAATTCGAAACGGACGACGGCTTATCAAGCTGCTCGAACTTTCCGGAACGCCCCTCGTCATATGAACTAGATTCTGACAAACCGGTTTTGCCAGAAATAGAACATTTGAAAGGAAAAATAGGTGAGGGAGATTTCGAGAAATTGCGGAACCTCCTAAATCGGAACGCTGATGTATTTTCAAAACACAAGGCGGATATCGGGTGCTGTAATTTCGTCGAACACGAAATCGAACTGGAAGAGGGCGCCGTTCCCCATAGGGAAGGCGCAAGGCGAATGACGCCACATAAATCGGAAGCGTGCCGAGCGGAAATAGAAATGTTGCTTGAATACGACATGATAGAACCCTCGAAATCGCCGTGGGCTTGCGGGGTAGTCATGGCGAAAAAGAAAGGGGGGCAGCTTAGATTTTGTTGCGACTTTCGTTACTTGAACGCGGTAACGATAAAAGATGCGTACCCGATACCGCGAATAGACGAGAGCCTATCTAAACTTGGTGATGCCAAGTTCTTCACCACATTGGACTTAGGTTCTGCCTTCTGGCAGGTTCCTTTGCGGAAAAAGGATAGGGAAAAAACCAGTTTCGCGTGCGAATTGGGGTTGTACCAGTGGAAGAGGATGCCCTTCGGCTTGTGCAATGCAACAGCAACCTTTCAAAGGCTGATGGCTCAGGCTTTGACAGGAGTGACCAAAAAGTACGGGAATCTCTTGATGTGCTACGTGGATGACGTAGTCATAGCGACACCGACCCTGGAGGATCACATTGACCGGCTCGATGAGGTCTTCGGATGTATGAAAAGAGCAGGCTTGAAATGCAAACCATCGAAATGTGAAATCCTTAGGGATTCGATCAAGTACCTGGGAAGAATGGTGGACAGGCATGGTGTGAGGCCAGATCCGGAAGCAGTAGAGGCTGTGCTGACATGGAAAGCTCCGAGGACGGACACACAGCTAATGAGCTTCCTGGGGTTTGCCAATTATTACCGTGAATTCATTAAAGGATATGCGGATAAGGTGTACCCGATGCAGAAGCTGATGCGCAACAAAGGGAAAAAGTTCGAATGGAACGATGAGGCACAGGTTGCTTTCGAGAACATAAAGCGGGAACTGTGCGAAGCGCCAGTGCTGGGCATGCCTACAGAAAAGGACATGTATGTTCTCGACACAGACGCATCGGTGGTGGCCATCTCAGGAATTTTGCATCAAGAGCAAGAATGGAACGGAAGAATAGTTCTCCGTCCCATTGCATACGGCAGCAAAGTCTTGAGTGACACAGAGATGAAATATGGCGCACCAAAAGCAGAAATGTTTGCAGTAGTCACCTTCGTGGAGAAGTACCGTGCATACTTGGGGAGCGCTCCCTTCAAGTTACGCGTAGATAACAGAGCGTTATCCTGGTTGAAGACCTACTCGATGGATCAGAGTTATATTGGTAGATGGATAGTAAGACTGGATGGCTACCATATGATAATCGAACATAGGATGCGTGATAAACACCAGAATGCTGACAGCCTCAGTAAGAAAACTGAGTTCTATGAAAGATTGGAGCAGAAGCAGGCCAATCAGGCGGAAGTAAAGGAGGGATTCTCGTTTCTGGACAAAGAAACTTATGAAGAGCTTCCCTTAACGAGATGGTTGGATAAATCAGGACATCCAATTCCAGGGCACCCTGAGTTACCTGTAGAGAGAGCAGCCGAGATAAAGATCCTGTCAAAGGAGGACCCGGTCCCCTTGGATCTGTTGCTGCGCTCGAACCTGGTCCAGCAAGAACTCTCTCGCATGAATATAAACAGCCTCTCATTATTGGATAAAACGGTGCAAGTCACACCACAAGTGATGCGGATACTGGGTGGATTGTTAGAAAGAGAAGTGACCAGAGATGACCCCGAGTGGACAGCAGCAGTGGCATCGCTAACAGTCAGTGAGAAGGTGAAGATCATGCCGTCCAGACGACAGCACGAAGAGAACAAGAGGGATTGTAGGACAATAGTTCAGCAACTAGTATCCTCAATACCCCAAGAGATTTTAACCAGTACTTCTTACGGACGGAAAGAACAGGGGAGCAGCAAGCGAAAGAAAACCGTCACCTTTGTAGACCGGGAAAAAGAGGGTGAAGAGGTAGAACAAAATCTGCTGCAAGACTATTTGTCCGGGGAGAAGGATGAGGAGAAAAACCAGCGATCACAAGATCAACACCCGGGACAAGGAAATTTGTCCGGGGAGTCTGAGATAAACGAGGAAATTCCTGATGAGAAACAGGACCGAGAGAACAAGGTTTTGTCCGGGGAGTTCAGATGGATGCGAAGAAAGCACAGACCTGATCTGGAGGAGCGTGCAGTCTCCAGCACAACCTCTTCGACAGATGATGATTCCCGAAACTCAGGAATGGACACCTATTCAGACAGGAACTCGAGTTCAGGATCCGAGCTGTCAGAACTGGCGATACACACGCTACTAGTGGAAACTCGGGCGAGAGACCTGGACAGAGAGGTGTATCAGGATCCTGACAGCGATCGCTACCTTATACCAAGCGAAAGAGTCTTTGACAACGCAGCGGATGACTTAGAAACAATAGCGGTATCGAAACGTTCGATAAGCCTGTTGCCGCAGAAAGAGGTAGTCAGGACTGACCTTCAGCCATTTGAACAAGAAACACAACCGTTGGCGAAGATTTGGTGCGTTAAGATGGAGGAAGACACACATCAGCCCAATGAGATGAATTGTCAAATGAGGGTCATGAAGACATATTTGAAGGCGAGGTACAGACTCTCGGACCTACTAAGGGCGCAAAGAAATGACCGCATGACAAGTAACCTAAAAAGGTGGATAGAAAACGGTGCACCAGACAAAGGTGACCTAGAAGAAGACAGCTATAGGATCCTGAGACAATACTTCATGCAGAAGGAGGGGAGATTGTATCTGAACAAGGACGGGATCGTGGCTTGCAAGAGAAGAGAAGAAGACAAGGTCTTATACAAATATAACGCGATAGTGTTGCCACAACTCTATCAGACAGAACTACTATTCAGGTCGCATGATCAGATGGGCCATCAAGGAATCGACAAAGTGTATCAGAGGATCCTGAAGCGCTTTGAGTGGCCTGGGATGAAAAAAGCATGTGAGAAATGGGTAACAGCGTACCTGTCATGCCAACAGGTCAAGGATCCAAGGAAATTACGATTTCCTCTACAATCGATTGAGTCGTCTGAATTCAACGAGGTCGTGCAGATAGATCACCAGAAGATATGCATGACAGACAGCGGTTATAACCAAGTCTTGGTCATGATAGATCACTTCACGAAGTATGCAGAGGCCGTGCCCTGCATAACTGCCTCGGCGGAAGAGACATGCGACCACCTGATAAATACATGGATAGCAAGACATGGTTGTCCAATGACGTTTCAATCGGACAATGGAACAGCTTTCGTAGGCGAGCTTACGAAAGAGCTTATGAGACGGTCACAGGTCGCTCAGGCTCACTCCACGACATACCACCCTCAGACGAATGGCTTAGTGGAAAGACAGAATAGGACGTTAGTATCGATGCTGAGAGTATACTGTTCCAGGTATATGACCGATTGGGACAGATACCTTCCACAGGTGATGGGAGCTTATAATAGCACGCAACACTCCACCACTGGGGTCAGTCCACACATGATGCTGACGGGACACGAGAAGTCTTTACCCTTGACATTCTTCTACCCAGAATATGAGGGGAAGAAAACATCTCCACAGGTTTACGTGAGGGATGTGATCAGACGTCAACAGGAGTTGAACGATCTGTGTAGACGAAATACTCAGCAAGCACAGGCAAGGCAGAGGAAAAGATTCGACAAGAAAGCAGCTGGTGCAAAAGCCTACTCGGTGGGAGACTACGTATGGGTATTTCAGAACGTTATACCACCGAAAGGAACAAAGAAGCTTCTAAAAAAGTGGAGGGGACCCTTCATGATTACAGAGGTGCACCAAGAGGGACGCTTTTATAGACTGAGTACTGGCCGAGCCGCCCACTACGAAAACATCAAGCCACACAATCCATCGACAGAAGACTGGTGTGTACCTGCAGACATGGAAGAAGGGGATTATCTAATGATGGATCCTGCTTGTGAGGTCAATGAAAAAGGCACCAGGCAGAAGAACGATGGAAACGAAATCGTAGAGGATGGTACAGATACACCGCTGGACCTGGATCCAAACGAACAGATCGAAGCGGACGATGAGACCTTACCCTACGCAGAGGAAGATTGGCAGGATCCCGAACAGACAGAGGTTCCCAAGAACTTGGAACCATATCTTCCGTTCACGATGCAGACTCGTCGGAAGGACGGGACGAGACCAAGAAAGAAGTACAATCCTTACGGTGACGACTTTGTAGTGGATAGGATAGATCTGAAGAAAGTAGTGGAGGAAGTAGTGGGTTTAGAAGAAATAACCGTGTCACAAGACATTGACATAGTGGATGATCATAACGATGAGTGGGTTGACGACTGGTCAAAACCCGAGGTAGAATTTGATGATGAGCAACAGCAGTCATATGAACAAGACCAGACGAACCTGCGTGTCTTAGAGTGGCTGAATGAAATGATATCAGACCCTAAAGAGACCAGCGTTACGATTCAAGACGTAGATCGTGAAAGCGCGAAATACATTAAGACCGAACGAGATGATCCTTCCTGGGCTGCCCAGGAAGGACAACTTCTCATTCAAGCTTCTAACCTTGACTTAATACCCGGTATGCGATCGACGGGGACGCCGATGGATATTTTTGTCCGGGGAGTGGGGGTAGGACTTACCCACACTGAAAACCTGATAATAAAAAAATTGAGAATAGCAAGAGAAACAGGAGAGTTAGAAGCAGAAACAGGTGAAGAACCTAAGAAACCTGACATAGGCAGGGTAGTGGAGTCATATTTTAATTTACCAAATGAATATTCTAGTAACATAATACTAACAGACAGTGATTTCATACTCACAAACAGAACATGTGCGGTAGCTATCACCGCAGACATGAGTTTTAGGACGGCGCTAGCGGCAGATTTTAAGAGGGAATATAAAAACGTGGAATTCCTTTGGAAGCAAAGACCAGGGATAGGGGGCGTAGCAGCCTTACCTCCGGCGGTGTCGCAGATACCGGGAAAGTACTTGTGCTTCTTGGTAACGAGGGCGACGGAGAAGCAGCACGTGGACCCAGAAAACCTAGTCTTGTCTTTGACGAGGCTGAGGGACTTCCTTGTGGAAATGGACGTGAAGGAGCTTTCGCTTCCAGTGTACGATCCAAATAGAGGAAGACTGCATCCTCGGGAATTGTACGCGCTTGTACACGTGATATTCTCTGATACGAACATACAAGTATATCTACATAAGAAATATTACTTAAGTATAGGCTGAGTGATGTGCGAGAGGGTGTTAGGCCAAAGGACCAAGTTGCATGTAATATGTGATATGTGTGTTATGTTATGTTATGTTATGTGTTAGGTTATTAAGATCATGGGTAAGTAGGGGTTAGTGACCATGAACAACTAGATGACGATCTTGGGAATAGATCCAAAGTTTGGACTGTCCAATCTTAGGTCGAATTCCAAAATTTTAGATACCAATTGATTTTAATAAATTTTAGGATAAATATCTTTTTATCTGAACTGTTTTAAGCAAATTTTAACGATATATGTTAAGGTGAAACTGACAAGTGTGACAGTCGTGATTCCTTTTCTAGATCCTGATTGATCATTTAATTGCTCACTTGAGTCAAAACTTGAAATCGAAATCAAATCAAACTTGGAAAGAACAGTATGGACAATTTCAACCAGGATGAATTGATGGACCTGGCAGAGGCATATGTGGGACCAATGGTAGATGCGATCTATCGTCGGCTGATCGAACGAGACTTCGCTCTGGAGGACCCAGAGGTGGCCATGTTGCTGACCGCCCTGATCAACATCTTGTGGCACGACAACCGTGGGGACCGCCCCACGGAAGTCCTGTTGATGGCAGCATATGGAGAAAGAGGAGTACTAGACCGCCCGAACATGAGAGTGATGAGGTGGAGAAACGGGGCTCTCTCAGGGAGTGACTTGGCGAATGAGCCTGGGTTGGGAAGTTCTAGGACTTACCAACCAGGTGAGATGCCAATGCCCTCCAAGCCCAAACCTGGGCTGACGAGAATGCATCGGGAGATGAACAGCGAGGCGACCTCGTCTGGTTCACCACTGAGAGCAGCTGTGCCACCAAAAAGGGCGAAAGTAACACAGAAGTTTCAGACGAACCAAACCATACAAGATCTGGACGAGATGAACGATCAACTGAGGAGTACGAAGAAGGAGTTAGACGATATGACGAAGACCATGCTGGCGATGGAGGAAGACCGGGACATGTGGAGAAAGTTGTTTGAAGACTGCAACAAAAAACAGGGTCAAGAGATCGAACGCTTAAGGCAGGAATACAAAGAGCGATCGGAACAGGCGGCGTTGACGACGTCCATTAAGAAAGTGATACCTGCAAGGGATATTCCTCGTGGGCAGTCCCCGATAGAGCTCTTGACACCTCGAGAAATGAGTCAAACAACGGAGACACGGCTTCCAGCAGAGACGAACCGAGTAACAATCCCGGATCCTAGTGACACCTTGGGTGATCCCGTCGTAGAACAGACAGTGAGAAAACTGATAGAGACAGCTGGACGATTGGTCGCTAACAAGAATGCACCAGGTTCCGGGGTGACTGCACCCTATGGAACGATTGACGATACGGGCAGAGTACAACTCTCCCAGACAGTAATCAGACAAGGGATGAGTAACGTGACACCACTCACGGGGAACTCGAGAATCCCAGAGAGGAAAGTAAGGAAGATGCCAGCGAAGAAAGTGTCTCGTGTAATAGACGTGAAGAAGAATAATCAATTGAAGTATAATTTCACAGGAGTTCCGGAGACAGATCCGAGAGCCTGCTTCAATCGAGCTACCTGGAGCCCGGCTGTGAACCTGCAGCAACCACCACTCGGGACATCTCACCTGATATTGGGAGACAGCTTAGTCAGAGTGCTGTCGAATTTGAGGACCTCATGGGTCACCACGGTGATGGCCTTTGGAGGCGCGACGATTGCCCAATTATATCGCATGGTGGAGCTGATGAATCCAGGGAAGAAACCCAATGTGATGATCTTAGTTGGGACTAATGATATCTCCAGAGGATCAGATGAGCAGGAAGCACTGTGGGAATCAATGATGGTGTGTTTGTTTACTACTCTCTGGCAGAAGTTCAGTTGCGCGGTACTGACCGTTTGCACAGTGCCAATGAACGCAAGAAGCCTGACAGCATCAGGAAGAAGGCACAACGAGGGAGTCATGAGATGGAACAACATCTTGAGAAACCTAGCAAATCGAAATGCCGGAAGAATGATCCTCAAGGACATTGAACATGAATTGAGAGCCATGGATCAAGCCAGACTGACCACAGATGGCATCCACTTCGACAGTGTCGAAGGACAAGCTTGGTTGAATCGAGTCTTCCAAGAACGGTTGGATGAGCTGGAAGCAGAACTCTTTGACACAGGAGTGCTGAAGGAAGAGGGAACGGTGAGTGATACGGTGATCACCACCTTTGTGCCTCCTAACCTGGAAACACGCTTGGGTACGGTCCCAGCCGTCACAAATTACCGGCAACAAAGCTCCGGTGAACCAGGTCGAAGAACAGACGTACAAGATCGGTTGGGAGAAGCACCGATGAGGAGGACAATTCATCCTAGGAAAAAGATAGGACCTGTCAACCAACCAATCGAGGAAGTAGCAGGCACATCCAGATCGGACACTAGATCGCAGACGACGAGTACCAGTCGAGAGGAGAGACCGAGCAGAGGCTCATTGATGTGGTCGCGACCATACCGTCTCCTTGGCATATATACAAAGACGAACTAATGAAGCTGGACCTACAGAGAGTGAGCTTCATCGAAGATGCAAGGAGGATGCTGAATGGAGCGACGCTATCCGTCAGCAGATTGTACTCGATAACCGGCGTAGACTGGTTGATAGCCGCTAGCATAAATTTCAGCTCCACGACGGCCTTGAGATTTGCCGACTTGGAGGGACTGCCCTCCAACAACACAATAGGACCTGTGAATGCAAGACCGTTGCAAGATGTGAGATTGAACCATGATGAGAGGAATGGTGAAGAAAGGCCAGGAAGATTCCTGATGGCGAGAGCGCCGATTGGACAACACGTGAAGATATTTAGGCAATTGACGACACCACCTGGTCATGTGAAGGAGAGAGTGTACCCAAAACTAGTGAACCAAGATGGTGATGCCCAGAGATATGGCGGATTGACAGCGATAAAGAAAGATGAGACCATCTTCGCCGCCTACGACAAAGCAGAGATGAGAAAGGCCAAAATCATGGTAGTAGCGAATTCAGAGTTCGTGTACACCTCTAAGTCTTTGTTTTGGCCGGACGTCATAATGCTGGCCGCAGTTGACCTAGACCTATTGCAATCAGTGTCATTGGCTATAGGGGTACAAAGGCAGACAGAAATGAACCCGATAACGATTGTGTTTGCTGGCATCAATGACCATCTACACAGTAGAGGTTTTCTGAGCAGGCTCAGAGATCCTGCAACAGCAGAAAACGCAGTATGGCCAGCGATAAAAGACATCCTGGAGTCGATGGGTGAAGTGGTAGACGCGACAAAGGAGGGGTCATTCAATAAAGTGACGTTGAGAGTAGTATTTGCGTTGTCTCCGGGATATGCACATCTCCCGGATGGACTGAAATTTGTGTATGCAATGGTAGCCTTACTTTCGGAGGGAAAATATGATGTGATCATATCAGCCCCGAATCGCATGATAGAAATGGAGAACCTGAGGCCACTTAAGGCTGAACTGCCTGCAGTATGGTCAGATATCTCAAACGCGATGAGAGGGTTCAAGGACCACGCGCTACACATGTTGGTGTTGGACGAAGTGCTGGGGTTGGAACTGTCCAACTTCAGTCGGCAACTCAAACTGAAACCAGGAATAGATGACGACCACCGAGTGATCACGGCGATGTCCAACGACTTGTGGTTCCGAGCAATGGAAGTGGCGAGTGAAGACACGAGAAGAAAGAATTCACTGGAGACGAGAGCTCATCTGGAAGCGATGGTGCTGAGAACCAAGCCGGAAGCAAACCAGTGGCTACACCTGAATCCGAGAGTAGCGGCATTGGGTGCAGATGCTTTTCAGCAAGGCCCAGTAATGATCACTAAGATACACGCCTACTTGTTGAAGGAGGTGAACCTGGCGGAAAATGCCGGAGAAAAGACAGCTGAGTTCGTGAACAGAATGTGTCAGATTACTCTGGAAACCTTCTGGACCCAGGAAGTGAAGGGACAGGAGGGATTTGAAAGGACAGACAGCATGCTAGAAGGGTTGGGAGCCGGATGGACCGCGTCCTTCTTGGCAAAAGTTTACCCGAAAGTCTCGCACTATTTGATAAAGGAATTCCTCCAAGCAGTAGTGAAAGTATCGATAGTGGAATTAATAGCCTTGTTCGTGACGTTCGGAGCGGAGAGTTTTGTAAAAGGACCGGCGATACTGCTTACGGATGGAATACAGAACCTGCGACTAGATGGACTTCTGACACTGATCGCAATAACCCACGGAAACTTGGGAGGACTGATGAAACTGGCACGTTGTCCAGAGCAGATGAAAGAGAGAGTGAGGAATCTGGATATGAAGAAATCCACAGACTCGTGGAACAAAATAAGAGACCTGAGACACACTCTTATCCAGTATCTCTTGCAGCAGAATCGCTTTGGAACCGGAGAAGACGAGACAATTGAAAGAGAGGAAGATGTTAGACGACATGTTGGAGGCATGCCGCTGTTAACAGATTTGAGCTTAGCTATGAGAATCGATCCCTTGGCGCTGATCAGAGGAGTCACGGAGTTCGTGACAGTGATCTATGGACCAGCAGTCACCTTTGCGTTCCCTGACGTTAAAGTGGAAGCATATAGGAGGTCGGTGTTGCACCTGAACCTCATATCGGCAGTGGACGGTAGTACACTGAACTGGTGTGAGCAGCACGCATTGCGAGAGCTCATGAGTGAAGATCTGTTATTTGCGAAAATATCGGAGCCAGAGATGACAGTCATCAATTTTGACGATCACTTCTGTGACCGCATGGGAGAAGTAGAAAGAGGGCACATCGAGGTGTTTCCAAAGCTTTGGAATCTGAGGCCCTATGACAAAACGAATGGTGAAATGACCAGAGTGCCTCGTCTCACAGCAGCCTATCACAAAGTGAGAGAAGAGACGAAGGACTGGGGCGATTACAAGAAGCTACCGGAGGCAATCCCTGAATTCCCTCTGATAAGAAGGATGCTGCTCGAAGCAGTCTCCGTAGTACAAACTCCTAGATTGAGAGCATTCGAAGCCAATGAAAGGAGAGTAGGGAATTTCTCGGTGACGATGGATCCATGCTTCGTAGGGAGAAATGCCGCCGTGTTACAGTACACACGATTCGCATACACGGATCAAGCGACGAGAAGGAGAATAAGCAACGCCGCTACTCCCAAGCCTGGAAGATTTGATGAGGAATGGAGGGAACTAGGCTTAACTCCGATAAGAATGAATGGCAGGACAGAATTGCCTGAAGCCTCATTAATCCTGACCAGTGTGAAAAAGGAGATGAAAGTGGGAGGAATATTGCAGACGAGAACCTTCCTAGCACCCTTCGGTTGCGAAGAAATTAAAGTGGTCCCTGGAGAAGAGGAAGATAAATCAGCCGGTACATTGCTCATACCGAGATTCCAGGAAGAAGCTGACAATGACGAACAAGGACCATCGAGCTCGAACAAGGACAAGTCAGAAGGAGATGACGGACAGGGTGGAAGCCGTCAGACGGAAGAACCCATGCAACAAGATCAAGCTGGTGGGGAAGACGACAGGGCATCGACAGGAGGAACATCCAGCCTGGATTTCAATATCTTCAGTGATCTTGAGAATAATGCAGACACGTTGGAAACGACTGAGCCAGCGGATGAAGGCATCTCGACACTGGAACCTCCGTCAGCCTTTGAGGAAATGAAACGGAATTTACCGGAGAGCAGCTCTCCTGGCAATTCAAGAAATAACGACCAGAGAATCCTCATGGAATCACCTCGAAGGAGAAGAATAGAGGCCTCAGCCAGAGTACCTTTCTTGGGAACGCTGCCCGAAGAAGAATGGGAAGTACATCACCGAGACCACGAGAGTAGGACGGGATGTAAGCTGGACAGAGTGGCGTTCATGGAAGAAGTCTGGACTGTGATTCAGAGCTATGGGACCCAGTCCATTCTCAAAACAGGTCTCAATCAACCCTTGATGAGAGAAGTACTTGACAAACTTGATGAGTGTGAAGGGAGACTGAGTGAGTTATTGATCGACTCAGCCACTGATGAGAGTGAAGCGAATTCTCCCATCAAGATGACACCGCAGGACAATGAAGGAGAGGTGGTGTACCTGTCAAGGACCAGGAGAGGAACGATGCGATCAAAAATGGTGATTGATAAAATCAATGCGATGAAAATGAAGCGAAAAGGAAGCGAGTCGAAGAAGTCATGGATTTGGGGCAGGGTGATTATCAATTGTCTGGCACAGATAGAATATTAACTGATATAGCGATGGTGCCACCCATTCTCATGGCAGGGATAAAGTCAACCGGTTATAAATCCAAAAGGAGTGACCGCACTCTGACTGGAGCAACTTTAGAAATGGAAATACTCAGTCAATGTGGAGAGAGTAAAATGAGGGACTTCAAACCATCTCCCATGAATCATGGAAAAGGAAGTGTTGCAGGACAACTGACACCAGTGGAATACAACCGACTAACAGTGTCGGAGACAGTGTCGATAGATGAACCCACCGGTGGATACATGGAGATGTTGGAATACCGGAACTCGGCTAGAGGGTATGTAATGGCCCTGGAAGACGAAAAAGCCATGGAGGGTTATCTGGAAATGATGTTGCAAGGTACCACCCTCAAGCAGAAGGCGTATGGAATTTTGGCGTCGTCTGACGTAGAGGCGGAGACGATCGAGCAGTTAGTGAGCCTTCCATGGAAAGCAGTAGTATTGAGGTATTTCGAAGAAGAAATGAGGACTACGCCAAGAATACATGCTCTCGTGGGAGTACCTTACGTAAGGACAGAATTACAACTCAGGCTCGCCTGGTGCATGATGGGACTGACTCGCGAAGAATATGATTCAGAAGAAAGGAAGAGATCAAAGGAGGAAAAAGTTTTCCTTATGACGAATCTGAGGGATCTGATAGTCCAGGAGGGAGCAGCAGTAGCGTGTGCAAAGCGGAGAGACGCTCTCTGTTTCATTCGATTCCTGATAGAGCAGATTTCAGTACCTGCATTAAGCACTTGTGTTAAAATGTTGAAGGAAGGCGATGAGCGAACGAAAGCCACGTTCTTACTAGCAATGCTGGATATGCAGCAAAGTAAACCGATGAGGGTGAACATGAAAGAACCTGAAGAATTGGAACCCATGAAAAAGATAGACGAGATCAGGAGATTCTCAAACAAGGAGTTGAGGCTCACTAAAGAATCTATGGGAGCATTGCCGAAATCCAGTGAATACTGTGGACCGATCAAGAAGAAGTCATATAGCTATGTGTCCGGGATTATAGGGATAGCATACAATCCTTTCCTGAGTGAAGACATACGCGATTGCTTCTTTGATTATGAGCAGGCGGTGTTACTAAGATTCTGGACGTCCAGAATTGTGACGACTAAGAGCGTTAACAATCCACAGGCCAAATTGGGATTGGTCTTGGAAGAAGAGGTGACTGCACCTTCAGTACCAAAATCCGACAAGAGAGTGGAATTTGGGTTGGGATTCTCAGATGAATTACTGAGAACGAGCTTGATGGCAGTGTGGGAATTGATAAAGCCATCATGGTGTCCTAGTCCCAACGCTGACTCAATATTACGGGCGACACAGGACATACAGAGGGAACTGAATGCGGACTGTAACCTGCGTGACCTCAACATCATATATAATGTGATGATAACAGCCTCTAAGAGCAACGGAGAAGATAAAGTGGAGTTGCCTGGCTGGGGACCAGAAGACTGGGTCAAACCTGGTAGCTGTCTGGCGGAAGTCTGTGGACTAGAGGGTCACGTTTGTGGAAGTCTAGACTGTGTGAAAACCCTGGAGAAACAACACAAGCAGTTGACAGTATTGTTTGGAAATGTAGTGATGAAAGCAAGAACGGAAACGGAACTGATAGCAGATTGCCATGGAGGAACCGATGTGAATCTAGTGACAGCACTAGGATTCTACAGCATGTTTGGTTCTTTAGAGTCACTATTGAATCTAGAACAGAAACATGAGATGGTCACAGCCATCAGCGTAGAAGTGTTCCCAGGAGTTCTGCAGACTGAGCAGAAGTATATAGGAAAATGGAGGGAGGCAATCGAAACAGAGATGAACATCAGACACGGCGAAACTTATTGTAGACCATCAGGAGCACGATATTTGGTGGGTTCAACGTTGGCTCCAATGTGCAAGAGCAGATACCCTGTACATTTCGTGGCTGTGGACGTGAAGAGTACAAGAACGGTCGTGGATCAAGCTTTCTCAGTGCCAAAGTGTGTGAGATTGGCGAGAATGTCTGAAAAGTCTTACGAGTTACTATGTAAGATGTTCTCAGCAGTCCCAGAGAGAACCAAAGAGGAGTTGGAGTCAATACTGGGAAAGAAGTTCATGGGATATGTGAGCGGGAACTTCAGTGACTTTGAAAAACAGAAACAGAGAGGATCAACTGTCACAGATTACAATGCAGTAGATGAGAATGATGAGATCCACCGAGTGATGATGGAAGTGGAACCATTGCTGGAAGCTTCGGGAAAACGGAATTGGAGGAGCATCATGTTGACACATGACGAGTTTCCTTGCCACTGCTTGCTGCAGACCTGGTGGTATCCCAAGCGTAGTAATCTGGTGTTGATCTGGGTCTCTGGAGAGCTGCTCTCCATGGGTTTACCAGATTCATCACAGCCCATAACAATAGTGATAGTGGGAGTTATGATGGCGATACGATGGCTGGAAGCTCATGTGAGAGAAAATAATAGACAGGAGGCACCGACGAGAGAACAATTGCAGAAATTAGATTGTCTAAAAGATTTAGATCTTTTTGAGACAATGTGCAAAGTTCTAAACGTTCCAATGGAAGTGAAGAAGATATGGGCAAGAAAACGATTGATGCCATGGTTCAGAGCTAACATGACTGCATGGTTGTACGAGTATGCAAAAAAGCACATGTCGAAGCATGGCAGAGTATACAGTGAATATCAGCTGGACATTGGGGCAGGAGCTTTCAAGCGAGCTTTCGTGACCCATCGGAATGCAGTGACCACCGCTGTGAAAAGAATTTCCAGGACGAGCGAGCGTAGTGGAAATGAGAAGGCAGAGATGCTGAAAGAAGATTTGGAGAGAAACGTGACGTTGTGTCTCCACAACAGCTTCTGTAGAAACAGAGAATCAAACGTGGATCCCCTACCTTGCTGTAAACAGAGGGTGGAAGAGCAGAAGTGTTGGAGGACGGCTTCCAACAGCGTCAGGATAGTCAATGACGTGCTACAAGACACGGAAACCGAAAGTGCGGAGTCAGTGTCACAGGAGGAGGAAATGGAGCATTGACGAATGGTCGAGAAAACAAGAGGCGGCAAGAAAGAAAATTAGAAGAATTTAGAAGTTTTAGAACTTCTAAACGACGAAAAAAGAGGAGAACAAAGGAATGATGAAGAAAAGTCAAAACTCAGAATTGTTTTATGTGTGTGAAAAACTCAAGTGAGAAACCAAGCAACCAAGTTGTAATTGAAAACTGAAACATTTTTGTTGAGTTTTGAAATTGTTGCATTTATAAATTTGCATTTTGGTTTTAGTTGAAGTGGCTTTAGAGACACTCACTTATTATTTATTTAGAAAGGCTTAAGAGGAGAGTATATTTAAATATTTCAGCCTGCATGATTATTTTAATCACTTACGAAGACTGATCACTTTGTGGTGACATGAAAGACTTGAGTAATCTCTTGAAGAGGGAGGTTGTTACATTGTTCTTTCTAACCACAAAGTTTCTTGGTTTTAATATTCAGGACAATAAACAAGCAAGATTTCCGAAGGGAAGGAGCATAGTAGAATAATTTTAGCTTGTTGGTTGGCAGGACTGTCCTGCAAGCCAACACCTTTTAAATCTAGGAGAAAAAGCTTTAATCGGGACATTGACACTGGAAGTCAGAAAACATGTTTTATCTTAAGTCATATCCTCAGAGTGCAGATTAATGAGAGAATTTGAAGGCTATAGTGATGTAGTATGATGCCATTTATATTCTGCAGTGAGTCGATGTGACGTAGATAAAGGTAATTTCGTGCATTTTGTAAATTCTGTTCGATGACACTGTAACCATTTTATGAACATTGCGCGATTCAATGAGGACATTGACCGGACTGTCCGGGGAGTATGTGACATTCGACCAGAATGTGAAAAATGCAATCTCTGCAGAATTCGGAATTTTAGCAGCAAGCCTTCCGGATTGGTGGTTTTTAAGAACTAAGGACGTTATTGGAACGTTTAGCCAAACTGTGAGGGCTAGAATATTCTAGTATTTTAAATTTTCAAAAATTCGAATGATGGCGTCACATTTCTGAGAAATGCTGAAACGGCCATTTTAACAAAAGGAGAGAGAAAAAACAGAACAACTTTATCTGTGATTGTGAACAGAACGAAAATCGAGATAAAAGAAAAACGACAACGAACTACAATAGCAGAGAACGTTCCAAGTTGCAACTATTGTGCTGCTACAATAGTTGCGGGGCCGTTGTCGACAACGGTGAAGGGTGAGAACCAGCCTTCCGGATTGGTGTGAAGTTGAACTTAAGGAGCTTGATTCACTGGATTCAAGAATCCGGAAGGGTTTCGGGACTGGAACTTTTAGCCTTTTATATAAACTTTTAGCTTCTTGTCATGTCCTGAATTGAATTTAATTAACAACTGGATTCATTTTGATAAGGATGAGAAGCTAGGAGTGGGGGAAAGGGTTGATCCATCTTCGATGGAGATGATGGTTTTTATCTACTGAACAAAAACAATAGTAATATAATAAGTAGTAGCCCTGTTTTTAGGAGTGACCTCGTGGTCTGGGGATACTGAGACCCAGCCATGAGCTCACTAATTTTGCATGTAATTCAGTTAATTTGAGCGTTCTGGTCGAAGCCGGAGAACAGTAACGTTTTTGTCGACCTGATGTAAGAAAGACCACCGAAAAGTACTGGCTTGGTAGAGACGGTGAAAAACATGCAAAGCTCTGTTTAGACGCTAGCCAGTCGTCTTAAGACTTAGTTTTGTTATCCGTCGATATGTATCTTCCGGGCGAATGTTACAGTAGAAAAACACAAGAGATAGTATCCCTGACTCTTGAAACAATGGTTATAGAGCCTAATTTTCTTTAACCTCATATGTGACTTAAGTAGGCGACTGTTACATAATGTTTTTATGGCGCTCCTGGGTCATTTTACGACATCATGACTGCGGGATCGAATTCACATGACGCAGCTCCGGGTTACATGCCCATTCTAGAGTACCGGTGGTACGGTTCAACGGGAATGTGACCACGTTCTGGTTGTACCGTGATAGTTTTTTTCGAAAACTTGAAAAGATTCCTGATGCGTTTTCCGAAACGAGGCTCAGCTAACCGAGTAATGGGGGCCATTAATGGGACAAAAAACAGATAGAAGACAAAAAACTAAACAAAAAACCGAAAAAGATAAGAAAAAATAGGAACAAAAATGATATAAAACACAAAAAGGACAGTGGCTTTGACTTTCAGACTAGGTGGATCAAACCTTAATTTCAATCAAAATAGTATACGCATACTGTTTTCAATAGGACCGATCGTTTCGATCAAACCAGCAACATTGAACAGGTGCCCGAGCTAGGGTCGTTGAAAGGGTTTTTCGATAGCTTGTGACATCAGCGGACCACTGTGAGACTTGACTGAAACAGGTAACAAGCCAAGTGGGGAAGTTGACCTCTGAGTGACTTCACCACTGGGAGACTTGACTGGTACAGGTGACCAGCCAAGGGGGAAAGTGGTATTCCGGACAGAGATCTCAGAGACAGAGGACACTCGATCGTGAAAGAGACATCCAGCAGTGTGATCAAAGCAGAACAGATCAAACGGAAGAAGGTTCTGTTTGGTCAAACGGGTATCGTTAAATTCCATTATACATTATAGGAAATAAGTGTAAAATTGAACAAACGAATACCCACTGTTTTGAAGAAACGTTTTTACTTGCTTGGAAATAGGTTCTACGGTTTTCTCTCGAAAAGTTTAGCACCCATCGCTCTTAGGGTAAATTTCGGCTTAAGTTAAAAGCAGTTCGTTCATACTGGATGCATGTCATTCATATACTGCAAGAAATCTGTGGACAAAGGTGTTAACGGGGAAAAAGTTGCAAGAGTAGTTAAAGAAGTTATTGACATGGATTTAGCCGCTGATCGCAAAAGTCTCTGCTAAAGCCAGTTCAAGGTGTGGTCCATTAACATCGGGTCGAAAAAATCGTTACAGCTTAAAGGCTATCGGCCAATCCGCGCAAACTAACATAGTTACATGGAAAATTAGTGAGCTCATGGCTGGGTCTCAGTATCGCCAGAACTGCAAGAAATCTGAATCTGATGTTAAGTTAAAATCAATTCAGGCCATTCCGAGAAGCTAAAAAAACAGATAACCAGTTCTGAAGTAGATAACCAATTGTATTATTGTAGCAGTTATGACACGTATGAAGTTAGGATTGATAGTCTCTATAGCTGCTAAAAGCTAATAAAGTGGATTATTATATTATATTTTCATTGTAGCAGTTAAATCACGTATGATGTTTGGTCACGTATGATGTTAAGAGTGATATTTTAAACTAAACATAAAAATTTAGCAGTTAAGTCACGTTTGATGTTAGATCACGTTGAAGTTAGGAATGATAGTCTGTATAATCTGTATAACTAACAGCTGCAAAAGTAAACTACAATTTCATGATCTTTATTCACTAAATTTTCACGTTTTCATAAAACTAAGGCTTCCAATTGATGCTAAGGAAAGTTCATGAAAACACGGTTGAAGCCGTTTTTCAGGTTTAATTGTTCAAAAAAACTTGATGATTTTACCAACGGATGCCGATCACAAGTGGTGCATTATCACGAAGAACGCTTATTATTAATTAAATTTGCCTAGATTGTTGAAAAGCAACGTTTTACAAATGAAAAAAAAAGTGTTTTGAGGTGCTTGTAAAGTTTTAGGTTTTGGCTTGAAGTGTGCCAGTTGGTCATATTTGGATGTTTGACCTTGAACAACGTTTAGTCTTGATTTTCGAGTAAAATGCAATTTTTCAAAAATTCGAATTGAGCATGTGATGCTCAGGTTTATCACGACAACTGAAAACGCAAGAAAATAAGCAAAGAAGAAGCCAACTACAATCGCGGGAAAGTAGTGCAAAAAATTGGAGCGTGAATTTGCTATTTGCATTTTTGCCGTATAAATTGAACGAGAGTAGAGCTATCTCATTTCTAGAGAAAGAACAAGTCGTGACGAGAAGAGATAGAGAAGAATGAAAGGACCAGAGTGAACCTTCGGTGGAAAGGTGGACAGCTGAAGCTGTCCAATGGTCCAAACAGAAAACTTGTGTCTTGCGTTAAAACTTATTCACCTCAAACTTCTTGAGTTAAACTTGACTACTGGATTAATTCTAGAGTAACTTATTAATTAAGTTACTCGCTTATAGAAGTCGTGTTGGTATGTAAATACCCAATTTAAACTTCTTGAGTTTGTGATACATCATTATGATGAGTTAGGGAGAGTTTTAGGTTGATTCATTTGAAACGGATCAAATGTCCACAGTATAACGAAAAGTAACTGTATACGTAAGGTTCCGACCCTAATTTTAACGGCGTTTGTGTGTTTTGGGTTTTTGAAGACCTAAGAATGGGGGCGTTCTTATTTCTAGAGTTGGGGGTATTTTGGTCTAGAGTTGGCCTTTAACCTGTAACGCGGTTATTTGTATCATGTCTCAATTGAATCGAATTGGCTCCGACCTTTTGAGGTAGAAAAACACAAGAGATAGTATCCCTGACTCTTGAACCAATGGTTATAGAGCCTAATTTTCTTTAGCCTCATATGTGACTTAAGTAGGCGACTGTTACATAATGTTTTTTTGGCGCTCCTGGGTGTTTTTACGAAATCATGACTGCGGGATTGAACCCACTTGACGCAGCTCCGGGTTACATGCCCATTCTAGAGTACCGGTGGTACAGTTCAACGGGAATGTGACCACGTTCTGGTTGTACCGTGATAGCTTTTTACGAAAAGTCGAGAAAGATTCCTGATGCGCTTTCCGAAACGAGGCCTAGCTAATCGAGTAATGGGGGCCATTAGGGGGAAAAAAACGGATAGAAGTCAAAAAACGAAACAAAAAACCAAAAAAGATTTTAAAAAAATAGAAACAACAACGATATAAAATACAAAAAGGACAGTGGCTTTGACTTTCAGATTAGGTGGATCAAACCTTAATTTCAAACAAAATAGTATACGCATACTGTTTTCAATAGGACCGATTGTTTCGATCAAACCAGCAACATTGAAAGGTGCCCGAGCTAGGGGCGTTGAAAGGGTTTTTCGATAGCTTGTGACATCAGCGGACCACTGTGAGACTTGACTGAAAGAGGTGACAAGCCAAGTGGTGCAGTTGACCTCTGAGTGACTTCACCACTGGGAGACTTGACTGGTACAGGTGACCAGCCAAGTGGGAAAGTGGTATTCCGGATAGAGATCTCAGAGACAGAGGACAACCAATCGGGAAAGAGACATACAGCAGTGTGATCAAAGCAGAACAGAGCAAACGGAGGAAGATTATGTTTGGTCAAACGGGTATCGTTAAATTCCATTATACATTACAGGAAATAAGTGTAAAATTGAATAAACGAATACCCACTGTTTTGAGGAAACGTTTTTACTTGCTTGGAAACAGGTTCTACGGTTTTTTCTCGAGAGGTTTAGCACCCATCACGCTTAGGGTAAATTTCTGCTTAAGTTAAAAGCAGTTCGTTCATTCTGGCTGCATGTCATTCATATACTGCAAAAAATCTCTGGACAAAGTTGTTAACGGGCAAAAAGTTGCAAGAGTAGTTATAAAAGTTATTGACATGGATTCAGCCGTTGATCGCGAAAGTCTCTGCTAAAGCCAGTTCAATGTGTGGTCCATTAACATCGGGTCGACAAAATCGTAACAATTTAAAGGCTATCGGCCAATCCGCGCAAACTAACATAGTTACATGGAAAATTAGTGAGCTCATGGCTGGGTCTCAGTATTCCCAGACAACGAGGTCACTCCTAACAACAGGGCTACTACATTCTTATCATATTACTATTGTTTTTGTTCACCAGATAAAAATCATACCCATTGGAGATGGATAAACACTTTCCCTCAATTCATTGCTTCTCATTATCTGAAAATAAATCTGATGTTAAGTTAAAATCAATTCAGGCCATTCCGGGAAGCTAAAAAAATATTTAAATGTATGTCTCTCAGTTCACTGGAAGACCCTTCCGCATTCGTGATCTTCACCAAATAAACTCTCTCTTCAGCAACGCAAAGGTTTGCAATCGCGGCTCTCAGTCCTCTCGGTTGACGAAGTTAACGCGGTAACGATTGTGATAGCGAAAATTGAAAAATTATTTTGTCAATCCAAATTGACCCCTCAGAATACGTTCAATTGGAAGATTAACACCGCTAATTGTTCAAAACAGTCAATTCTCCCAATCGAATGTACAAAAAAAAATCGTTGACAACAAGTTTTTTTGGTCAACCTGGTCGAATGTCACAAAACAAACCGAAGTCGACCTATCAATGAAAACGAAAGAGTCCTTATCAAGAGAACTGCGGTTCATTGGAAAAGCTCTAATACGTAAGCAGAGTGGAAGTAATAGACAAAAGAGAGCAAATACGACGCAAATACTGCATACATGACGTTTAAATGCAGTTCGTTCATAATGGATGCATGTCATTCATATATTGCACGAAATCTGAGGACAAAGATGTTAACGGGGAAAATTCTAGTACGCGATTGCAATACCCCTGCGTATTGCAAGGATAGTTATAAAAGTTATTGACATGCATTTAGCCATTGATCGCGAAAGTAGGTGACCTTAAGTTTCACGTTTTGTTTTACTTCACTTCCTTTCGTCAATGTCTATGTACTGATAACGATTATTACGCAGTGTTCTCATAGATTTTTCAGCATGCGGTCTTTGAAAGCAACTCAAATTGGGCCACAATATAGCCAATGGGAAAAAATAGTAGGAAAAAATTCCCTAAATTTAAGTTGAAAAATAAAACGAAAAAAATACTTTAAAATTTAACTGATAAGATTTATAAGATTTAACTTCACAGTCAGAAAAAGAGAACAAATAGAACGAGAATACTGCATACATGACGTTTAAATGCAGTTCGTTCATACTGGATGCATGTCATTTATATATTGCAAGAAATCTGTGGACAAAGATGTTAACGGTGAAAAAGTCTAGTACCCGATTGCAATACTCTTGCGCATTGCAAGAGTAGTTATAAAAATTATTGAAATGGACTTATCCATTGATCGCAAAAGTCGGTGACCTTAAGTTTCAAGTTTCGTTTTACTTCAGTTCCTTTTGTCAATGTCCATGAACTGATACTAATTACTAGCAGTGTTCCCATAGATTTTTCAGCATGCGGTCTTTGAGAGCAACTCAAATTGGGCTACAATATAGCCAGTGGGAAAAAACAGTAGGACAAAATTTCCGTAAATTTAGGTTGAAAAAATAAAACGAAAAAATTAACTTAAAATTTAACTGATAAGATTTATAAGAATTAACTTCACAGTCAGAAAAAGAGAAGAAATAGAATGAAAACACTGCATACATGACGTTTAAATGCAGTTCGTTCACACTGGATGTATGTAATTCATATACTGCAAGAAATCTGTGGACAAAGATGTTAACGGTGAAAAAGTCTAGTACTCGATTGTAATACTCTTGCGCATTGCAAGAGTAGTTATAAAAATTATTGACATGGACTTATCCATTGATCGCAAAAGTCGGTGACCTTAAGTTTCAAGTTTCGTTTTACTTCAGTTCCTTTTGTCAATGTCCATGTACTGATACTGATTACTACGCAGTGTTCCCATAGATTTTTCAGCATGCGGTCTTTGAGAGCAACTCGAATTGCGCTACAATATAGCCAGTGGGAAAAAACAGTTAGAAAAATTTCCGTAAATTTAAGTTGAAAAAATAAAACGAAAAAATTACTTTAAAAATTAACTGATAAGAATTATAAGATTTAACTTCACAGTCAGAAAAAGAGAACAAATAGAATGAAAATACTGCATACATCACGTTTAAATGCAAACCGTTCACACTGGATGCATGTCATTCCTGTACTGCAAAAAATCTGTGGACAAACATGTTAACGGGGAAAAAGTCTAGTACCCGATTGCAATACTCTTGCGCCTTGCAAGAGTAGTTATAAAAATTATTGACATGGACTTATTCATTGATCGCAGTAGTCGGTGGCCTTAAGTTTCAAGTTTCGTTTTACTTCAGTTCCTTTTGTCAATGTCCATGTACTGATACTGATTACTACGCGGTGTTCCCATAGATTTTTTAGCATGCGGTCTTTGAGAGCAACTCAAATTGGGCTACAATATAGCCAGTGGGAAAAAACAGTAGGAAAAATTTCCGTAAATTTAAGTTGAAAAAATAAAACGAAAAAATTATTTTAAAATTTAACTGATAAGATTTATAAGAGTTAACTTCACAGTCAGAAAAAGAGAACAAATAGAACGAAAACACTGCATTCATGACGTTTAGATGCAGTTCGTCCATACTGGATGCATGTCATTCATATATTGCAAGAAATCGGAGGACAAAGATGTTAACGGGGAAAAGTCTAATACGCAATTGCAATACCCCTGCGCACTGCAGGAGTAGTTATAGAAACTATTGACATGGATTTATCCATTGATCGCGAAAGTCGGTGACCTTAATTTTCAAGTTTCGTTTTACTTCAGTTCCTTTTGTCAATGTCCATGTACTGATACAGATTACTACGCAGTGTTCCCATAGATTTTTCAGCATGCGGTCTTTGAGAGCAACTCAAATTGGGCTACAATATAGCCAGTGGGAAAAAACAGTAGGACAAAATTTCCGTAAATTTAGGTTGAAAAAATAAAACGAAAAAATTACTTTAAAAATTAACTGATAAGAATTATAAGATTTAACTTCACAGTCAGAAAAAGAGAACAAATAGAACGAAAACACTGCATATATGACGTTTAAATGCAGTTCCTTCACACTGGATGCATGTCATTCATATACTGCGAGAAATCTGTGGACAAAGATGTTACCGGTGAAAAAGTCTAGTACCCGATTGCAATACTCCTGCGCATTGCAAGAGTAGTTATAAAAATAATTGACATGGACTTATCCATTGATCGCAAAAGTCGGTGACCTTAAGTTTCAAGTTTCGTTTTACTTCAGTTCCTTTTGTCAATGTCATTGTACTGATACTAATTACTACGCAGTGTTCTCATAGGTTTTTCAGCATGCGGTCTTTGAGAGCAACTCGAACTGCGCTACAATATAGCCAGTGGGAAAAAACATTAGGAAAAATTTCCGTAAATTTAAGTTGAAAAAATAAGCCGAAAAAATTACTTTAAAAATTAACTGATAAGAATTATAAGATTTAACTTCACAGTCAGAAAAAGAGAACAAATAGAACGAAAATACTGCATACATGACGTTTAAATGCAAACCGTTCACACTGGATGCATGTCATTCCTGCACTGCAAGAAATCTGTGGACAAAGATGTTAACGGGGAAAAAGTCTAGTACCCGATTGCAATACTCTTGCGCATTGCAAGAGTAGTTATAAAAATTTTTGACATGAATTATTCATTGATCGCAAAAGTCGGTGACCTTAAGTTTCAAATTTTGTTTTACTTCAGTTCCTTTTGTCAATGTCCATGTACTGATACTAATTACTACGCGGTGTTCCCATAGATTTTTCAGCATGCGGTCTTTGAGAGCAACTCAAATTGGGCTACAATATAGCCAGTGGGAAAAAACAGTAGGAAAAATGAAAAATTTCCGTAAATTTAAGTTGAAAAAATAAAACGAAAAAATTACTTTAAAATTTAACTGATAAGAATTATAAGATTTAACTTCACAGTCAGAAAAAGAGAACAAATAGAACGAAAATACTGCATACATGACGTTTAAATGCAAACCGTTCACACTGGATGCATGTCATTCCTGTACTGCAAGAAATATGTGAACAAAGATGTTAACGGGGAAAAAGTCTAGTACCCTATTGCAATACTCTTGCGCAATGCAAGAGTAGTTATAAAAATTATTGACATGGACCTATTCATTGATAGCAAAACTCGGTGACCTTAAGTTTCAGGTTTCGTTTTACTTCTGTTCATTTTGTCAATGTCCATGTACTGATACTGATTAATACGCGGTGTTCCCATAGATTTTTCAGCATGCGGTCTTTGAGAGCAACTCGAATTGCGCTACAATATAGCCAGTACGAAAAAACATTAGGAAAAATTTCCGTAATTTTAAGTTGAAAAAAATGAAACGAAAAAATTACTTTAAAAATTAACTGATAAGAATTATAAGATTTAACTTCACAGTCAGAAAAAGAGAACAAAAAGAACGAAAATTTTGCATACATGACGTTTAAATGCAAACCATTCACACTGGATGCATGTCATTCCTGCACTGCAAGAAATCTGTGGACAAAGATGTTAACGGGGAAAAAGTCTGGTACCCGATTGCAATACTCTTGCGCATTGCAAGAGTAGTTATAAAAATTTTTGACATGAATTATTCATTGATCGCAAAAGTCGGTGACCTTAAGTTTCAAATTTTGTTTTACTTCAGTTCCTTTTGTCAATGTCCATGTACTGATACTAATTACTACGCGGTGTTCCCATAGATTTTTCAGCATGCGGTCTTTGAGAGCAACTCAAATTGGGCTACAATATAGCCAGTGGGAAAAAAACAGTAGGAAAAACTTCCGTAAATTTAAGTTGAAAAAATAAAACGAAAAAATTACTTTAAAATTTAACTGATAAGAATTATAAGATTTAACTTCACAGTCAGAACAAGAGAACAAAAAGAACGAAAATTTTGCATACATGACGTTTAAATGCAAACCATTCACACTGGATGCATGTCATTCCTGCACTGCAAGAAATCTGTGGACAAAGATGTTAACGGGGAAAAAGTCTAGTACCCGATTGCAATACTCTTGCGCATTGCAAGAGTAGTTATAAAAATTTTTGACATGAATTATTCATTGATCGCAAAAGTCGGTGACCTTAAGTTTCAAATTTTGTTTTACTTCAGTTCCTTTTGTCAATGTCCATGTACTGATACTAATTACTACGCGGTGTTCCCATAGATTTTTCAGCATGCGGTCTTTGAGAGCAACTCAAATTGGGCTACAATATAGCCAGTGGGAAAAAACTGTAGGAAAAATTTCCGTAAATTTAAGTTGAAAAAATAAAACGAAAAAATTACTTTAAAAATTAACTGATAAGAATTATAAGATTTAACTTCACAGTCAGAAAAAGAGAACAAATAGAACGAAAATACTGCATACATGACATTTAAATGCAAACCGTTCACACTGAATGCATGTCATTCCTGTACTGCAAGAAATATGTGAACAAAGATGTTAACGGGGAACAAGTCTATAACTCGATTGCAATACTCTTGCGCAATGCAAGAGTAGTTATAAAAATTATTGACATGGACTTATTCATTGATCGCAAAAGTCGGCGACCTTAAGTTTCAAGTTTCGTTTTACTTCAGTTCCTTTTGTCAATGTCCATGTACTGATACTGATTACTACGCGGTGTTCCCATAGATTTTTCAGCATGCGGTCTTTGAGAGCAACTCGAATTGCGCTACAATTTAGCCAGTGGGAAAAAACAGTAAGAAAAATTTCAATAAATTTAAGTTGAAAAAATAAAACGAAAAAATTACTTTAAAAATTAACTGATAAGAATTATAAGTTTTAACTTCACAGTCAGAAAAAGAGAACAAACAGAACGAAAATACTGCATACATGACGTTTAAATGCAAACCGTTCACACTGGATGCATTTTTTTCCTGTACTGCAAGAAATATGTGAACAAAGATGTTAACGGGGAAAAAGTCTAGTACTCGATTGCAATACTCTTGCGCAATGCAAGAGTAGTTTTAAAAATTATTGACATGGACTTATTCATTGATCGCAAAAGTCGGTGACCTTAAGTTTCAAGTTTTGTTTTACTTCAGTTCCTTTTGTCAATGTCCATGTACTGATACTAATTACTACGCGGTGTTCCCATAAACTTTTCAGCATGCGGTCTTTGAGAGCAACTCGAATTGCGCTACAATATAGCCAGTGAAAAAAAACAGTAGGAAAAATTTCCGTAAATTTAAGTTGAAAAAAAACGAAAAAATTACTTTAAAAATTAACTGATAAGAATTATAAGATTTAACTTCACAGTCAGAAAAAGAGAACAAATAGAACGAAAATACTGAATACATGACGTTTAAATGCAAACCGTTCACACTGGATGCATGTCATTCCTGTACTGCAAGAAATATGTGAAAAAAGATGTTAACGGGGAAAAGTCTAGTACCCGATTGCAATACTCTTGCGCATTGCAAGAGTAGTTATAAAAATTATTGACATGGACTTATTCATTGATCGCAAAAGTCGGTGACTTTAAGTTTCAAGTTTCATTTTACTTCAGTTCCTTTTGTCAATGTCCATGTACTGATACTGATTACTACGCGGTGTTCCCATAGATTTTTCAGCATGCGGTCTTTGACAGCAACTCAAATTGGGCTACAATATAGCCAGTGGGAAAAAACACTAGGAAAAATTTCCGTAAATTTAAGTTGAAAAAAAAAACGAAAAAAATAATTTAAAAATTAACTGATAAGAATTATAAGATTTAACTTCATAGTCAGAAAAAGAGAACAAATAGAACGAAAATACTGCATACATGACGTTTAAATGCAAACTGTTCACACTGGATGCATGTCATTCCTGTACTGCAAGAAATATGTGAACAAAGATGTTAACGGGGAAAAGTCTAGTACCCGATTGCAATACTCTTGCGCATTGCAAGAGTAGTTATAAAAATTATTGACATGGACTTATTCATTGATCGCAAAAGTCGGTGACCTTAAGTTTCAAGTTTCATTTTACTTCAGTTCCTTTTGTCAATGTCCATGTACTGATACTGATTACTACGCGGTGTTCCCATAGATTTTTCAGCATGCGGTCTTTGAGAGCAACTCAAATTGGGCTACAATATAGCCAGTGGGAAAAAACACTAGGAAAAATTTCCGTAAGTTTAAGTTGAAAAAAAAACGAAAAAATTAATTTAAAAATTAACTGATAAGAACTATAAGATTTAACTTCACAGTCAGAAAAAGAGAACAAATAGAACGAAAATACTGCATACATGACGTTTAAATGCAAACTGTTCACACTGGATGCATGTCATTCCTGTACTGCAAGAAATATGTGAACAAAGATGTTAACGGGGAAAAGTCTAGTACCCGATTGCAATACTCTTGCGCATTGCAAGAGTAGTTATAAAAATTATTGACATGGACTTATTCATTGATCGCAAAAGTCGGTGACCTTAAGTTTCAAGTTTCATTTTACTTCAGTTCCTTTTGTCAATGTCCATGTACTGATATTGATTACTACGCGGTGTTCCCATAGATTTTTCAGCATGCGGTCTTTGAGAGCAACTCAAATTGGGCTACAATATAGCCAGTGGGAAAAAACACTAGGAAAAATTTCCGTAAATTTAAGTTGAAAAAAAAACGAAAAAATTAATTTAAAAATTAACTGATAAGAACTATAAGATTTAACTTCACAGTCAGAAAAAGAGAACAAATAGAACGAAAATACTGCATACATGACGTTTAAATGCAAACCGTTCACACTGGATGCATGTCATTCCTGTACTGCAAGAAATATGTGAACAAAGATGTTAACGGGGAAAAGTCTAGTACCCGATTGCAATACTCTTGCGCATTGCAAGAGTAGTTTTAAAAATTATTGACATGGACTTATTCATTGATCGCAAAATTCGGTGCCCTTAAGTTTCAAGTTTTGTTTTACTTCAGTTCCTTTTGTCAATGTCCATGTACTGATACTAATTACTACGCGGTGTTCCCATAAATTTTTCAGCATGCGGTCTTTGAGAGCAACTCGAATTGCGCTACAATATAGCCAGTGAAAAAAAACAGTAGGAAAAATTTCCGTAAATTTAAGTTGAAAAAAAAAACGAAAAAATTACTTTAAAAATTAACTGATAAGAATTATAAGATTTAACTTCACAGTCAGAAAAAGAGAACAAATAGAACGAAAATACTGCATACATGACGTTTAAATGCAAACCGTTCACACTGGATGCATGTCATTCCTGTACTGCAAGAAATATGTGAACAAAGATGTTAACGGGGAAAAGTCTAGTACCCGATTGCAATACTCTTGCGCATTGCAAGTATAGTTATAAAAATTATTGACATGGACTTATTCATTGATCGCAAAAGTCGGTGACCTTAAGTTTCAAGTTTCATTTTACTTCAGTTCCTTTTGTCAATGTCCATGTACTGATACTGATTACTACGCGGTGTTCCCATAGATTTTTCAGCATGCGGTCTTTGAGAGCAACTCAAATTGGGCTACAATATAGCCAGTGGGAAAAAACACTAGGAAAAATTTCCGTAAATTCAAGTTGAAAAAAAAACGAAAAAATTAATTTAAAAATTAACTGATAAGAATTATAAGATTTAACTTCACAGTCAGAAAAAGAGAACAAATAGAACGAAAATACTGCATACATGACGTTTAAATGCAAACCGTTCACACTGGATGCATGTCATTCCTGTACTGCAAAAAATATGTGAACAAAGATATTAACGGGGAAAAAGTCTAGTACCCGATTGCAATACTCTTGCGCATTGCAAGAGTAGTTATAAAAATTTTTGACATGGATTTATTCATTTATCGCAAAAGTCGGTGACCTTAAGTTTCAAGTTTCGTTTTACTTCAGTTCCTTTTGTCAATGTCCATGTACTGATACTGATTACTACGCGGTGTTCCCATAGATTTTTCAGCATGCGGTCTTTGAGAGCAACTCATATTGGGCTACAATATAGCCAGTGGGAAAAAACAGTATGGAAAAATTTCCGTAAATTTAAGTTGAAAAAATAAAACGAAAAAATTACTTTAAAATTTAACTGATAAGAATTATAAGATTTAACTTCACAGTCAGAAAAAGAGAACAAATAGAACGAAAATACTGCATACATGACGTTTAAATGCAAACCGTTCACACTGGATGCATGTCATTCCTGTACTGCAAGAAATATGTGAACAAAGATGTTAACGGGGAAAAAGTCTAGTACCCGATTGCAATACTCTTGCGCATTGCAAGAGTAGTTATGAAAATTTTGACATGGACTTATTCATTGATCGCAAAAGTCGGTGACCTTAAGTTTCAAGTTTCATTTTACTTCAGTTCCTTTTGTCAATGTCCATGTACTGATACTGATTACTACGCGGTGTTCCCATAGATTTTTCAGGATGCGGTCTTTGAGAGCAACTCAAATTGGGCTACAATATAGCCAGTGGGAAAAACAGTAGTAAAAATTTCCGTAAATTTAAGTTGAAAAAATAAAACGAAAAAATTACTTTAAAATTTAACTGATAAGAATTATAAGATTTAACTTCACAGTCAGGAAAAGAGAACAAATAGAACGAAAATACTGTATACATGACGTTTAAATGCAGTTCGTCCATACTGGATGCATGTCATTCCTGTACTGCAAGAAATCTGTGGACAAAGATGTTAACGGTGAAAAAGTCTAGTACCCGATTGCAATACTCTTGCGCATTGCAAGAGTAGTTATAAAAATTATTGACATGGACTTATCCATTGATCGCAAAAGTCGGTGACCTTTAGTTTCAAGTTTCGTTTTACTTCAGTTCCTTTTGTCAATGTCCACGTACTGATACTAATTACTACGCAGTGTTCTCATAGGTTTTTCAGCATGCGGTCTTTGAGAGCAACTCGAACTGCGCTACAATATAGCCAGTGGGAAAAAACATTAGGAAAAATTTCCGTAAATTTAAGTTGAAAAAATAAAACGAAAAAATTACTTTAAAAATTAACTGATAAGAATTATGAGATTTAACTTCACAGTCAGAAAAAGAGAACAAATAGAACGAAAATACTGTATACATGACGTTTAAATGCAAACCGTTCACACTGAATGCATGTCATTCCTGTACTGCAAAAAATCTGTGGACAAAGATGTTAACGGTGAAAAAGTCTAGTACCCGATTGCAATACTCTTGCGCATTGCAAGAGTAGTTATAAAAATTATTGACATGGACTTATTCATTGATCGCAAAAGTCGGTGACCTTAAGTTTCAAGTTTCGTTTTACTTCAGTTCCTTTTGTCAATGTCCATGTACTGATACTGATTACTACGCGGTGTTCCCATAGATTTTTCAGCATGTGGTCTTTGAGAGCAACTCAAATTGGGCTACAATATAGCCAGTGGGAAAAAACAGTAGGAAAAAATTTCCGTAAATTAAAGTTGAAAAAATAAAACGAAAAAATTACTTTAAAAATTAACTGATAAGAATTATAAGATTTAACTTCACAGTCAGAAAAAGAGAACAAATAGAATGAAAATACTGCATACATGACGTTTAAATGCAAACCGTTCACACTGGATGCATGTCATCCCTGTACTGCAAGAAACATGTAAACAAAGATGTTAACGGGGAAAAAGTCTAGTACCCGATTGCAATACTCTTGCGCATTGCAAGAGTAGTTATAAAAATTATTGAAATGGTTTTAGCCATTGATCGCGAAAGTCGGTGACCTTAAGTTTCACGTTTCGTTTAACTTCAGTTCCTTACGTCAATGTCTATGTATTGATACTGATTACTACGCAGTGTTCCCATAGATTTTTCAGCATGCGGTTTTTGAGAGCAACTCAAATTGGGCTACAATATAGCCAGTGGGAAAAACAGTAGGAAAAATTTCCGTAAATTTAAGTTGAAAAAATAAAACTAAAAATTTACTTTAAAATTAAACTGATAAGAATTATAAGATTTAACTTCACAGTCAGGAAAAGAGAACAAATAGAACGAAAATACTGCATACATAACGTTTAAATGCAGTTCGTCCATACTGGATGCATGTCTTTCCTGTACTGCAAGAAATCTGTGAACAAAGATGTTAACGGGGAAAAAGTCTAGTACCCGATTGCAAAACTCTTGCGCATTGCAAGAGTGGTTATAAAAATTATTGACATGGACTTAATCATTGATCGCAAAAGTCGGCGACCTTAAGTTTCAAGTTTAGTTTTACTTCAGTTCCTTTTGTCAATGTCCATGTACTGATACTGATTACTACGCGGTGTTCCCATAGATTTTTCAGCATGCGGTCTTTGAGAGCAACTCAAATTGGGCTACAATATAGCCAGTGGGAAAAAACAGTAGGAAAAATTTCCGTAAATTTAAGTTGAAAAAATAAAACGAAAAAATTACTTGAAAATTTAACTGATAAGATTTACAAGAATTTACTTCACAGTCAGAAATAGAGAGCAAATAGGACGCAAATACTGCATACATGACGTTTAAATAGAGTTCGTTCATACTGGATGCATGTCATTCATATACTGCAAGAAATCTGTGGACAAAGATGTTAACGGGAAAAAAGTCTAGTAACCGATTGCAATACTCTTGCGCATTGCAAGAGTAGTTATAAAAATTATTGACATGGCTTTATCCATTGATCGCGAAAGTCGGTGACCTTAAGTTTCAAGTTTCGTTTTACTTCAGTTCCTTTTGTCAATGTCCATGTACTGATACTGATTACTACGCAGTGTTCTCATAGGTTTTTCAGCATGCGTTCTATGAGAGCAACTCAAATTGGGCTACAATATAGCCAGTGGGAAAAAACAGTAGGAAAAATTTCCGTAAATTTAAGTTGAAAAAATAAACGAAAAAATTACTTTAAATTTTAACTGATAAGAATTATAAGATTTAACTTCACAGTCAGGAAAAGAGAACAAATAGAACGAAAATACTTCATACATGACGTTTAAATGCAGTTCGTCCATACTGGATGCATGTCATTCATATACTGCAAGAAATCTGTGGACAAAGATGTTAACGTGGAAAAAGCCTAGTACCCGATTGCAATACACTTGCGCATTGCAAGAGTAGTTATAAAATTTATTGACATGGATTTATCCATTGATCGCGAAAGTCGGTGACCCTAAGTTTCACGTTTCGTTTAACTTCAGTTCCTTTCCTCAATGTCTATGTATTGATACTGATTACTACGCAGTGTTCCCATAGATTTTTCAGCATGCGGTTTTTGAGAGCAACTAAAATTGGGCTACAATATAGCCAGTGGGAAAAAAAACAGTAATAAAAATTTCCGTAAATTTAAGTTGAAAAAATAAAACGAAAAAATTACTTTAAAATTTAACTGATAAGATTTATAAAATTTAACTTCACAGTCAGAAAATGATAACAAATAGATTGAAAATACTGCATACATGACGTTTAAATGCAGTTCGTTCACACTGGATGTATGTCATTCATTTACTGCAAGAAATCTGTGGGCAAAGATGTTAACGGTGAAAAAGTCTAGTACCCGATTGCAATACTCTTGCGCATTGCAAGAGTAGTTATAAAAATTATTGACATGGATTTATCCATTGATCGCGAAAGTCGGTGACCTTATGTTTCACGTTTCGTTTTACTTCAGTTCATTTTGTCAATGTCCATGAACTGAAACTGATTACTACGCAGTGTTCCCATAGATTTTTCAGCATGCGGTCTTTGAGAGCAACTTAAATTGGGCCACAATATAGCTAAAGGGAAAAAATTTAAGTTGAAAAAATATAACGAAAAAAATACTTTAAAATTTAACTGATAAGTTTTATAAGATTTAACTTTACAGTCAGAAAAAGAAAACCAATAGAACGAAAATACTGCATGCATGACGTTTAAATGCAGTTCGTTCATACTGGATGCATGTCATTCATATATTGCAAGAATTCTGAGGATAAAGATGTTAACGGGGAAAAGTCTAGTACGCAATTGCAATACCCCTGCGCATTGCAAGAGTAGTTAAAAAAATTATTGACATGGATTTATCCATTGATCGCGAAAGTCGGTGACCTTAAGTTCCACGTTTCGTTTTACTTCAGTTCCTTTTGTCAATGTCCATGTACTGATACTGGTTACTACGCAGTGTTCCCATAGATTTTTCAGCATGCGGTCTTTCAGAGCAACTCAAAATGGGCTACAATATAGCCAATGGGAAAAAACAGTAGAAAAAATTTCCGTAAATTTAAGTTGAAGAAATAAAACGAAAGAATTACTTTAAAAATTAACTGATAAGATTTATTGGATTTAACTTCACAGTCAGAAAAAGAGATTAAATAGAACGAAAATACTGCATACATCACGTTTAAATGCAAACCGTTCACACTGGATGCATGTCATTCCTGAAAAAGAGATTAAATGACGTTTAAATGCAAACCGTTCACACTGGATGCATGTCATTCCTGTACTGCAAGAAATCTGTGGACAAAGATGTTAACGAGAAAAAGTCTAGTATCCGATTGCAATACACTTGCGCATTGCAAGAGTAGTTAAAAAAATTATTGACATGGATTTATCCATTGATCGCGAAAGTCGGTGACCTTAAGTTCCACGTTTCGTTTTACTTCAGTTCCTTTTGTCAATGTCCGACTTTTAACTTGTCAATGTCCATGTACTGATACTGATTACTACGCAGTGTTCCCATAGATTTTTCAGCATGCGGTCTTTCAGAGCAACTCAAAATGGGCTACAATATAGCCAATGGGAAAAAACAGTAGAAAAAATTTCCGTAAATTTAAGTTGAAGAAATAAAACGAAAGAATTACTTTAAAAATTAACTGATAAGATTTATTGGATTTAACTTCACAGTCAGAAAAAGAGATTAAATAGAACGAGAATACTGCATACATCACGTTTAAATGCAAACCGTTCACACTGGATGCATGTCATTCCTGTACTGCAAAAAATCTGTGGACAAAGATGTTAACGGGGAAAAAGTCTAGTACCCGATTGCAAATCCCCTGCGCATTGCAAGAGTAGTTATAAAAATTATTGACATGGATTTATCCATTGATCGCGAAAGTCGGTGACCTTAAGTTCCACGTTTCGTTTTACTTCAGTTCCTTTTGTCAATGTCCATGTACTGATACTGATTACTACGCAGTGTTCCCATAGATTTTTCAGCATGCGGTCTTTCAGAGCAACTCAAAATGGGCTACAATATAGCCAATGGGAAAAAACAGTAGGAAAAATTTCCGTAATATTAAGTTGAAAAAATAAAACTAAAAAATTACTTTAAAATTTAACTGATAAGATTTATAATAGTTAACTTCACAGTCAGAAAAAGAGAACAAATAGAACGAAAATACTGCATACATGACGTTTAAATGCAAACCGTTCACACTGGATGCATGTCATTCCTGTACTGCAAGAAATCTGTGGACAAAGATGTTAACGAGAAAAAGTCTAGTACCCGATTGCAATACACTTGCGCATTGCAAGAGTAGTTAAAAAAATTATTGACATGGATTTATCCATTGATCGCGAAAGTCGGTGACCTTAAGTTCCACGTTTCGTTTTACTTCAGTTCCTTTTGTCAATGTCCGACTTTTAACTTGTCAATGTCCATGTACTGATACTGATTACTACGCAGTGTTCCCATAGATTTTTCAGCATGCGGTCTTTCAGAGCAACTCAAAATGGGCTACAATATAGCCAATGGGAAAAAACAGTAGACAAAATTTCCGTAAATTTAAGTTGAAGAAATAAAACGAAAGAATTACTTTAAAAATTAACTGATAAGATTTATTGGATTTAACTTCACAGTCAGAAAAAGAGATTAAATAGAACGAAAATACTGCATACATCACGTTTAAATGCAAACCGTTCACACTGGATGCATGTCATTCCTGTACTGCAAAAAATCTGTGGACAAAGATGTTAACGGGGAAAAAGTCTAGTACCCGATTGCAAATCCCCTGCGCATTGCAAGAGTAGTTATAAAAATTATTGACATGGATTTATCCATTGATCGCGAAAGTCGGTGACCTTAAGTTCCACGTTTCGTTTTACTTCAGTTCCTTTTGTCAATGTCCATGTACTGATACTGATTACTACGCAGTGTTCCCATAGATTTTTCAGCATGCGGTCTTTCAGAGCAACTCAAAATGGGCTACAATATAGCCAATGGGAAAAAACAGTAGGAAAAATTTCCGTAAATTTAAGTTGAAGAAATAAAACGAAAGAATTACTTTAAAAATTAACTGATAAGATTTATTGGATTTAACTTCACAGTCAGAAAAAGAGATTAAATAGAACGAAAATACTGCATACATCACGTTTAAATGCAAACCGTTCACACTGGATGCATGTCATTCCTGTACTGCAAAAAATCTGTGGACAAAGATGTTAACGGGGAAAAAGTCTAGTACCCGATTGCAAATCCCCTGCGCATTGCAAGAGTAGTTATAAAAATTATTGACATGGATTTATCCATTGATCGCGAAAGTCGGTGACCTTAAGTTCCACGTTTCGTTTTACTTCAGTTCCTTTTGTCAATGTCCATGTACTGATACTGATTACTACGCAGTGTTCCCATAGATTTTTCAGCATGCGGTCTTTCAGAGCAACTCAAAATGGGCTACAATATAGCCAATGGGAAAAAACAGTAGGAAAAATTTCCGTAATATTAAGTTGAAAAAATAAAACTAAAAAATTACTTTAAAATTTAACTAATAAGATTTATAATAGTTAACTTCACAGTCAGAAAAAGAGAACAAATAGAACGAAAATACTGCATACATGACGTTTAAATGCAAACCGTTCACACTGGATGCATGTCATTCCTGTACTGCAAGAAATATGTGGACAAAGATGTTAACGAGAAAAAGTCTAGTACCCGATTGCAATACACTTGCGCATTGCAAGAGTAGTTAAAAAAATTATTGACATGGATTTATCCATTGATCGCGAAAGTCGGTGACCTTAAGTTTCACGTTTCGTTTTACTTCAGTTCATTTTGTCAATGTCCATGAACTGAAACTGATTACTACGCAGTGTTCCCATAGATTTTTCAGCATGCGGTCTTTGAGAGCAACTCAAATTGGGCTACAATAAAGCCAGTGGGAAAAAAAGTAGGAAAAGTTTCCGTAAGCTTAGGTTGAAAAAATAAACCGAAAAAATTACTTTAAAATTTAACTGATAAGACTTATAAGATTTAACTTCACAGTCAGAAAAAGAGAACAAATAGAACGAAAATACTGCATACATGACGTTTAAATGCAAACCGTTCACACTGGATCCATGTCATTCCTGAACTGCAAGAAATCTGTGGACAAAGATGTTAACGGGGAAAAGTCTAGTACCCGATTGCAATACACTTGCGCATTGCAAGAGTAGTTAAAAAAATTATTGACATGGATTTATCCATTGATCGCGAAAGTCGGTGACCTTCAGTTCCACGTTTCGTTTTACTTCAGTTCCTTTTGTCAATGTCCATGTACTGATACTGATTACTACGCAGTGTTCCCATAGATTTTTCAGCATGCGGTTTTTCAGAGCAACTCAAAATGGGCTACAATATAGCCAATGGGAAAAACAGTAGGAAAAATTTCCGTAATATTAAGTTGAAAAAATAAAACTTAAAAATTACTTTAAAATTTAACTGATAAGATTTATAATAGTTAACTTCACAGTCAGAAAAAGAGAACAAATAGAACGAAAATACTGCATACATGACGTTTAAATGCAAACCGTTCACACTGGATGCATGTCATTCCTGTACTGCAAGAAATCTGTGGACAAAGATGTTAACGAGAAAAAGTCTAGTACCCGATTGCAATACACTTGCGCATTGCAAGAGTAGTTAAAAAAATTATTGACATGGATTTATCCATTGATCGCGAAAATCGGTGACCTTAAGTTTCACGTTTCGTTTTACTTCAGTTCATTTTGTCAATGTCCATGAACTGAAACTGATTACTACGCAGTGTTCCCATAGATTTTTCAGCATGCGGTCTTTGAGAGCAACTCAAATTGGGCTACAATAAAGCCAGTGGGAAAAAAAGTAGGAAAAGTTTCCGTAAGTTTAGGTTGAAAAAATAAACCGAAAAAATTACTTTAAAATTTAACTGATAAGACTTATAAGATTTAACTTCACAGTCAGAAAAAGAGAACAAATAGAACGAAAATACTGCATACATGACGTTTAAATGCAAACCGTTCACACTGGATCCATGTCATTCCTGAACTGCAAGAAATCTGTGGACAAAGATGTTAACGGGGAAAAAGTCTAGTACCCGATTGCAATACACTTGCGCATTGCAAGAGTAGTTAAAAAAATTATTGACATGGATTTATCCATTGATCGCGAAAGTCGGTGACCTTCAGTTCCACGTTTCGTTTTACTTCAGTTCCTTTTGTCAATGTCCATGTACTGATACTGATTACTACGCAGTGTTCCCATAGATTTTTCAGCATGCGGTTTTTCAGAGCAACTCAAAATGGGCTACAATATAGCCAATGGGAAAAACAGTAGGAAAAATTTCCGTAATATTAAGTTGAAAAAATAAAACTTAAAAATTACTTTAAAATTTAACTGATAAGATTTATAATAGTTAACTTCACAGTCAGAAAAAGAGAACAAATAGAACGAAAATACTGCATACATGACGTTTAAATGCAAACCGTTCACACTGGATGCATGTCATTCCTGTACTGCAAGAAATCTGTGGACAAAGATGTTAACGAGAAAAAGTCTAGTACCCGATTGCAATACACTTGCGCATTGCAAGAGTAGTTAAAAAAATTATTGACATGGATTTATCCATTGATCGCGAAAATCGGTGACCTTAAGTTTCACGTTTTGTTTTACTTCAGTTCATTTTGTCATTGTCCATGAACTGAAACTGATTACTACGCAGTGTTCCCATAGATTTTTCAGCATGCGGTCTTTGAGAGCAACTCAAATTGGGCTACAATAATTCCAGTGGGAAAAAAAGTAGGAAAAGTTTCCGTAAGTTTAGGTTGAAAAAATAAACCGAAAAAATCACTTTAAAATTTAACTGATAAGAATTATAAGATTTAACTTCACAGTCAGAAAAAGAGAACAAAAAGAACGAAAATTTTGCATACATGACGTTTAAATGCAAACCGTTCACACTGGATGCATGTCATTCCTGTACTGCAAAAAATCTGTGGACAAAGATGTTAACGGGGAAAAAGTCTAGTACCCGATTGCAAATCCCCTGCGCATTGCAAGAGTAGTTATAAAAATTATTGACATGGATTTATCCATTGATCGCGAAAGTCGGTGACCTTAAGTTCCACGTTTCGTTTTACTTCAGTTCCTTTTGTCAATGTCCATGTACTGATACTGATTACTACGCAGTGTTCCCATAGATTTTTCAGCATGCGGTCTTTCAGAGCAACTCAAAATTGGCTAAAATATAGCCAATGGGAAAAAACAGTAGGAAAAATTTCCGTAATATTAAGTTGAAAAAATAACACTAAAAAATTACTTTAAAATTTAACTGATAAGATTTATAATAGTTAACTTCACAGTCAGAAAAAGAGAACAAATAGAACGAAAATACTGCATACATGACGTTTAAATGGAAACCGTTCACACTGGATGCATGTCATTCCTGTACTGCAAGAAATCTGTGGACAAAGATGTTAACGAGAAAAAGTCTAGTACCCGATTGCAATACACTTGCGCATTGCAAGAGTAGTTAAAAAAATTATTGACATGGATTTATCCATTGATCGCGAAAGTCGGTGACCTTAAGTTTCACGTTTCGTTTTACTTCAGTTCATTTTGTCAATGTCCATGAACTGAAACTGATTACTACGCAGTGTTCCCATAGATTTTTCAGCATGCGGTCTTTGAGAGCAACTCAAATTGGGCTACAATAAAGCCAGTGGGAAAAAAAGTAGGAAAAGTTTCCGTAAGTTTAGGTTGAAAAAATAAACCGAAAAAATTACTTTAAAATTTAACTGATAAGATTTATAATAGTTAACTTCACAGTCAGAAAAAGAGAACAAATAGAACGAAAACACTGCATTCATGACGTTTAAATGCAGTTCGTCCATACTGGATGCATGTCATTCATATACTGCAAGAAATCTGTGGACAAAGATGTTAACGGGGAAAAAGCCTAGTACCCGATTGCAATACTCTTGCGCATTGCAAGAGTAGTTATTAAAATTATTGAAATGGACTTATTCATTGATCGCAAAAGTCGGTGACCTTAAGTTTCAAGTTTCGTTTTACTTCAGTTCCTTTTGTCAATGTCCATGTACTGATACTAATTACTACGCAGTGTTCTCATAGGTTTTTCAGCATGCGGTCTTTGAGAGCAACTCAAATTGGGCTACAATAAAGCCAGTGGGAAAAAAAGTAGGAAAAATTTTCGTAATTTTAAGTTGAAAAATTAAAACGAAAAAATTACTTTAAAACTTAACTAATAAGATTTATAAGAGTTAACTTCACAGTCAGAAAAAGAGAACAAATAGAACGAAAATACTGCATACATGACGTTTAAATGCAAATCGTTCACACTGGATGCATGTCATTCATATACTGCAAGAAATCTGTGGACAAAGACGTTAACGGGGAAAAAGTCTAGTACCCGATTGCAATACTCTTGCGCATTGCCAGAGTAGTTATAAATATTATTGACATGGATTTATCCATTGATCGCGAAAGTCGGTGACCTTAAGTTTCACGTTTCGTTTTACTTCAGTTCCTTTCGTCAATGTCTATGTATTGATACTGATTACTACGCAGTGTTCCCATAGATTTTTCAGCATGCGGTTTTTGAGAGCAACTCAAATTGGGCTACAATATAGCCAGTGGGAAAAAACAGGAGGAAAAATTTCTGTAAATTTTAATTGAAAAAATAAAACGAAAAAATTACTTTAAAATTTAACTGATAAGATCTATAAGATTTAACTTCACAGTCAGAAAAAGAGAACAAATAGACTGAAAATACTGCATACATGACGTTTAAATGCAGTTCGTTCACACTGGATGTATGTCATTCATTTACTGCAAGAAATCTGTGGGCAAAGATGTTCCCGGTGAAATCCTAGTATCCCATTGCAATACTCTTGCGCATTGCAAGAGTAGTTATAAAAACTATTGACTTGGATTTATCCATTGATCGCGAAAGTCGGTGACCTTAAGTTTCATGTTTCGTTTTAATTCAGTTCCTTTCGTCAATGTCCATGTACTGATTTTGTTTAGTGCGCAGTGTTCCCATAGATTTTTCAGCATGCGGTCTTTGAGAGCAACTTAAATTGGGCCACAATATAGCCAGTGGGAGAAAACAGTAGGACCAAATTTCCGTAAATTTAGCTTGAAAAAATAAAACGAAAAAATTACTTTAAAATTTAACTGATAAGATCTATAAGATTTAACTTCACAGTCAGAAAAAGAGAACAAATATATTGAAAATACTACATACATGACGTTTAAATGCAGTTCGTTTACACTGGATGTAATTCATTCATATACTGCAAGAAATCTGTGGACAAAGATGTTAACGGTGACAAAGTCTAGTACCCGATTGCAATACTCTTGCGCATTGCAAGGGTAGTCATAAAAATTATTGACATGGATTTAGCCATTGATCGCGAAAGTCGGTGACCTTAAGTTTCACGTTTCGATTTACTTCAGTTCCTTTCGTCAATGTCTATGTATTGATACTGATTACTACGCAGTGTTCCCATAGATTTTTCAGCATGCGGTTTTTGAGAGCAACTCAAATTGGGCTACAATATAGCCAGTGGGAAAAAACAGGAGGAAAATTTCCGTAAATTTAAGTTGAAAAAATAAAACGAAAAAAATACTTTAAAATTTAACTGATAAGATCTATAAGATTTAACTTCACAGTCAGAAAAAGAGAACAAATAGATTGGAAATACTGCATACATGACGTTTAAATGCAGTTCGTTTACACTGGATGTATGTCATTCATATACTGCAAGAAATCTGTGGACAAAGATGTTAACGGTGACAAAGTCTAGTACCCGATTGCAATACTCTTGCGCATTGCAAGGGTAGTCATAAAAATTATTGACATGGATTTATCCATTGATCGCGAAAGTCGGTGACCTTAAGTTTTACGTTTCGTTTTAATTCAGTTCCTTTCGTCAATGTCCATGTACTGATTTTGTTTAGTACGCAATGTTCCCATAGATTTTTCAGCATGCGGTTTTTGAGAGCAACTCAAATTGGGCCACATTATAGCCAGTGGGAAAAAAAAGTAGGAAAAGTTTCCGTAAATTCAAGTTGAAGAAATAAAACGAAAGAATTACTTTAAAAATTAACTGATAAGATTTATTGGATTTAACTTCACAGTCAGAAAAAGAGAACAAATAGATTGAAAATACTGCTTACATGACGTTTAAATGCAGTTCGTTCACACTGGATGTATGTCATTCCTGTACTGCAAGAAATCTGTGGACAAAGATGTTAACGGTGAAAAAGTCTAGTACCCGATTGCAAAACTCTTGCGCATTGCAAGAGTAGTTATAAAAATTATTGACATGGACTTATCCATTGATCGCAAAAGTCGGTGACCTTAAGTTTCAACTACCGTTTTACTTCAGTTCCTTTTGTCAATGTCCATGTACTGATACTAATTACTACGCAGTGTTCTCATAGGTTTTTCAGCATGCGGTCTTTGAGAGCAACTCGAATTGCGCTACAATATAGCCAGTGGGAAAAAACATTAGGAAAAATTTCCGTAAATTTAAGTTGAAAAAATAAAACGAAAAAATTACTTTAAAATTTAACTGATAAGATTTAGAAGATTTAACTTCACAGTCAGAAAAAGAGAACAAATAGATTGAAAATACTGCATACATGACGTTTAAATGCAGTTCGTTTACACTGGATGTATGTCATTCCTTTACTGCAAAAATTCTGTGGGCAAAGATGTTAACGGTGAAAAAGTCTAGTACCCGATTGCAATACTCTTGCGCATTGCAAGAGTAGTTATAAAAACTATTGACATTTATTTATCCATTGATCGCGAAAGTCGGTGACCTTAAGTTTTACGTTTCGTTTTAATTCAGTTCCTTTCGTCAATGTCCATGTACTGATTTTGTTTAGTACGCAATGTTCCCATAGATTTTTCAGCATGCGGTCTTTGAGAGCAACTCAAATTGGGCCACATTATAGCCAGTGGGAAAAAATAGTAGGAAAAGTTTCCGTAAATTTAAGTTGAAGAAATAAAACGAAAGAAAAACTTTAAAAGTTAACTGATAAGATTTATTGGATTTAACTTCACAGTCAGAAAAAGAGAACAAATAGATTGAAAATACTGCTTACATGACGTTTAAATGCAGTTCGTTCACACTGGATGTATGTCATTCCTGTACTGCAAGAAATCTGTGGACAAAGATGTTAACGGTGAAAAAGTCTAGTACCCGATTGCAATACTCTTGCGCATTGCAAGAGTAGTTATAAAAATTATTGACATGGACTTATCCATTGATCGCAAAAGTCGGTGACCTTAAGTTTCAAGTTTCGTTTTACTTCAGTTCCTTTTGTCAATGTCCATGTACTGATACTAATTACTACGCAGTGTTCTCATAGGTTTTTCAGCATGCGGTCTTTGAGAGCAACTCGAATTGCGCTACAAAATAGCCAGTGGGAAAAAACATTAGGAAAAACTTCCGTAAATTTAAGTTGAAAAAACAAAACGAAAAAATTACTTTAAAATTTAACTGATAAGATTTAGAAGATTTAACTTCACAGTCAGAAAAAGAGAACAAATAGATTGAAAATACTGCTTACATGACGTTTAAATGCAGTTCGTTCACACTGGATGTATGTCATTCCTGTACTGCAAGAAATCTTTGGACAAAGATGTTAACGGTGAAAAAGTCTAGTACCCGATTGCAATACTCTTGCGCATTGCAAGAGTAGTTATAAAAACTATTGACATTTATTTATCCATTGATCGCGAAAGTCGGTGACCTTAAATTTTACGTTTCGTTTTAATTCAGTTCCTTTCGTCAATGTCCATGTACTGATTTTGTTTAGTACGCAATGTTCCCATAGATTTTTCAGCATGGGGTCTTTGAGAGCAACTCAAACTGGGCCACATTATAGCCAGTGGGAAAAATAGTAGGAAAAGTTTCCGTAAATTTAAGTTGAAGAAATAAAATGAAAAAATTACTTTAAAAATTAACTGATAAGATTTATTGGATTTAACTTCACAGTCAGAAAAAGAGAACAAATAGATTGAAAATACTGCTTACATGACGTTTAAATGCAGATCGTTCACACTGGATGTATGTCATTCAAATACTGCAAAAAATCTGTGTACAAATATGTTAACGGTGAAAAAGTCTAGTACTCGATTGCAATACTCTTGCGCATTGCAAGAGTAGTTATAAAAATTATTGACATGGACTTATCCATTGATCGCAAAAGTCGGTGACCTTAAGTTTCAAGTTTCGTTTTATTTCAGTTCCATTTGTCAATGTCCATACACTGATACTGATTACTACGCAGTGTTCTCATAGGTTTTCCAGCATGCGGTCTTTGAGAGCAACTCGAATTGCGCTACAATATAGCCAGTGAGAAAAAAACAGTAGGAAAAATTTCCGTAATTTTAAGTTGAAAAAATAAAACGAAAAAATCACTTTAAATTTTAACTGATAAGATTTATAAGATTCAACTTCACAGTCAGAAAAAGAGAACAAATAGAACAACAATACTGCATACATGACGTTTAAATGCAGTCCGTTCACACTGGATGAATGTCATTTATATACTGCAAGAAATCTGTGGCCAAAGATGTTAACGGTGAAAAAGTCTAGTACCCGATTGCAATACTCTTGCGCATTGCAAGAGTAGTTATAAAAATTATTGATATGGACTTATCCATTGATCGCAAAAGTCGGTGACCTTAAGTTTCAAGTTTCCTTTACTTCAGGTCCATTTGTCAATGTCCGTGTACTGATACTGATTACTACGCAGTGTTCTCATAGGTTTTTCAGCATGCGGTCTATGAGAGCAACTCAAATTGGGCTACAAAATAGCCAGTGGGAAAAAACAGTAGGAAAAATTTCCGTAATTTTAAGTTGAAAAAATAAAACGAAAAAATTATTTTATAACTTAACTGATAAGATTTTTAAGATTCAACTTCACGGTCAGAAAAAGAGAACAAATAGAACGAAAGTACTGCATACATGACGTTTGAATGCAAATCGTTCACACTGGATGCATGTCATTCAAATACTGCAAGAAATCTGTGGACAAAGATGTTAACGGGGAAAAAAATTAGTACACGATTGCAATACTCTTGCGCATTGCAAGAGTAGTTATAAAAATTATTGACATGGATTTATCCATTGATCGCGAAAGTCGGTGACCTTAAATTTCACGTTTCGTTTTTTTTGTTCCTTTCGTCAATGTCTATGTACTGATACTGATTACTACGCAGTGTTCCCATAGATTTTTCAGCATGCGGTCTTTGAGAGCAACTCGAATTGCGCTACAATATAGCCAGTGAGAAAAAAACAGTAGGAAAATTTTCCGTAATTTTAAGTTGAAAAAATAAAACGAAAAAATCACTTTAAATTTTAACTGATAAGATTTATAAGATTCAACTTCACAGTCAGAAAAAGAGAACAAATAGAACGACAATACTGCATACATGACGTTTAAATGCAGTCCGTTCACACTGGATGAATGTCATTTATATACTGCAAGAAATCTGTGGCCAAAGATGTTAACGGTGAAAAAGTCTAGTACCCGATTGCAATACTCTTGCGCATTGCAAGAGTAGTTATAAAAATTATTGATATGGACTTATCCATTGATCGCAAAAGTCGGTGACCTTAAGTTTCAAGTTTCCTTTACTTCAGGTCCATTTGTCAATGTCCGTGTACTGATACTGATTACTACGCAGTGTTCTCATAGGTTTTTCAGCATGCGGTCTATGAGAGCAACTCAAATTGGGCTACAAAATAGCCAGTGGGAAAAAACAGTAGGAAAAATTTCCGTAATTTTAAGTTGAAAAAATAAAACGAAAAAATTATTTTATAACTTAACTGATAAGATTTTTAAGATTCAACTTCACGGTCAGAAAAAGAGAACAAATAGAACGAAAGTACTGCATACATGACGTTTGAATGCAAATCGTTCACACTGGATGCATGTCATTCAAATACTGCAAGAAATCTGTGGACAAAGATGTTAACGGGGAAAAAATTTAGTACACGATTGCAATACTCTTGCGCATTGCAAGAGTAGTTATAAAAATTATTGACATGGATTTATCCATTGATCACGAAAGTCGGTGACCTTAAATTTCACGTTTCGTTTTTTTTGTTCCTTGTCATACTGCTTACATGACGTTTAAATGCAGATCGTTCACACTGGATGTATGTCATTCAAATACTGCAAAAAATCTGTGTACAAATATGTTAACGGTGAAAAAGTCTAGTACTCGATTGCAATACTCTTGCGCATTGCAAGAGTAGTTATAAAAATTATTGACATGGACTTATCCATTGATCGCAAAAGTCGGTGACCTTAAGTTTCAAGTTTCGTTTTATTTCAGTTCCATTTGTCAATGTCCATACACTGATACTGATTACTACGCAGTGTTCTCATAGGTTTTCCAGCATGCGGTCTTTGAGAGCAACTCGAATTGCGCTACAATATAGCCAGTGAGAAAAAAACAGTAGGAAAAATTTCCGTAATTTTAAGTTGAAAAAATAAAACGAAAAAATCACTTTAAATTTTAACTGATAAGATTTATAAGATTCAACTTCACAGTCAGAAAAAGAGAACAAATAGAACAACAATACTGCATACATGACGTTTAAATGCAGTCCGTTCACACTGGATGAATGTCATTTATATACTGCAAGAAATCTGTGGCCAAAGATGTTAACGGTGAAAAAGTCTAGTACCCGATTGCAATACTCTTGCGCATTGCAAGAGTAGTTATAAAAATTATTGATATGGACTTATCCATTGATCGCAAAAGTCGGTGACCTTAAGTTTCAAGTTTCCTTTACTTCAGGTCCATTTGTCAATGTCCATGTACTGATACTGATTACTACGCAGTGTTCTCATAGGTTTTTCAGCATGCGGTCTATGAGAGCAACTCAAATTGGGCTACAAAATAGCCAGTGGGAAAAAACAGTAGGAAAAATTTCCGTAATTTTAAGTTGAAAAAATAAAACGAAAAAATTATTTTATAACTTAACTGATAAGATTTTTAAGATTCAACTTCACGGTCAGAAAAAGAGAACAAATAGAACGAAAGTACTGCATACATGACGTTTGAATGCAAATCGTTCACACTGGATGCATGTCATTCAAATACTGCAAGAAATCTGTGGACAAAGATGTTAACGGGGAAAAAATTTAGTACACGATTGCAATACTCTTGCGCATTGCAAGAGTAGTTATAAAAATTATTGACATGGATTTATCCATTGATCGCGAAAGTCGGTGACCTTAAATTTCACGTTTCGTTTTTTTTGTTCCTTTCGTCAATGTCTATGTACTGATACTGATTACTACGCAGTGTTCCCATAGATTTTTCAGCATGCGGTCTTTGAGAGCAACTCGAATTGCGCTACAATATAGCCAGTGAGAAAAAAACAGTAGGAAAATTTTCCGTAATTTTAAGTTGAAAAAATAAAACGAAAAAATCACTTTAAATTTTAACTGATAAGATTTATAAGATTCAACTTCACAGTCAGAAAAAGAGAACAAATAGAACGACAATACTGCATACATGACGTTTAAATGCAGTCCGTTCACACTGGATGAATGTCATTTATATACTGCAAGAAATCTGTGGCCAAAGATGTTAACGGTGAAAAAGTCTAGTACCCGATTGCAATACTCTTGCGCATTGCAAGAGTAGTTATAAAAATTATTGATATGGACTTATCCATTGATCGCAAAAGTCGGTGACCTTAAGTTTCAAGTTTCCTTTACTTCAGGTCCATTTGTCAATGTCCGTGTACTGATACTGATTACTACGCAGTGTTCTCATAGGTTTTTCAGCATGCGGTCTATGAGAGCAACTCAAATTGGGCTACAAAATAGCCAGTGGGAAAAAACAGTAGGAAAAATTTCCGTAATTTTAAGTTGAAAAAATAAAACGAAAAAATTATTTTATAACTTAACTGATAAGATTTTTAAGATTCAACTTCACGGTCAGAAAAAGAGAACAAATAGAACGAAAGTACTGCATACATGACGTTTGAATGCAAATCGTTCACACTGGATGCATGTCATTCAAATACTGCAAGAAATCTGTGGACAAAGATGTTAACGGGGAAAAAATTTAGTACACGATTGCAATACTCTTGCGCATTGCAAGAGTAGTTATAAAAATTATTGACATGGATTTATCCATTGATCACGAAAGTCGGTGACCTTAAATTTCACGTTTCGTTTTTTTTGTTCCTTTCGTCAATGTCTATGTACTGATACTGATTACTACGCAGTGTTCCCATAGATTTTTCAGCATGCGGTCTTTGAGAGCAACTCGAATTGCGCTACAATATAGCCAGTGAGAAGAAAACAGTAGGAAAAATTTCCGTAATTTTAAGTTGAAAAAATAAAACGAAAAAATCACTTTAAATTTTAACTGATAAGATTTATAAGATTCAACTTCACTGTCAGAAAAAGAGAACAAATAGAACGACAATACTGCATACATGACGTTTAAATGCAGTCCGTTCACACTGGATGAATGTCATTTATATGATGCAAAAAATCTGTGGACAAAGATGTTAACGGTGAAAAAGTCTAGTACTCGATTGCAATACTCTTGCGCATTGCAAGAGTAGTTATAAAAATTATTGACATGGACTTATCCATTGATCGCAAAAGTCGGTGACCTTAAGTTTCAAGTTTCGTTTTACTTCAGTTCCATTTGTCAATGTCCATACACTGATACTGATTACTACGCAGTGTTCTCATAGGTTTTTCAGCATGCGGTCTTTGAGAGCAACTCGAATTGCGCTACAATATAGCCAGTGAGAAAAAAAAGAGTAGGAAAAATTTCCGTAATTTTAAGTTGAAAAAATTAAACGAAAAAATCACTTTAAATTTTAACTGATAAGATTTATAAGATTCAACTTCACAGTCAGAAAAAGAGAACAAGTAGAACGACAATACTGCATACATGACGTTTAAATGCAACCCGTTCACACTGGATGAATGTCATTTATATGTTGCAAGAAATCTGTGGCCAAAGATGTTAACGGTGAAAAAGTCTAGTACCCGATTGCAATACTCTTGCGCATTGCAAGAGTAGTTATAAAAATTATTGACATGGACTTATCCATTGATCGCAAAAGTCGGTGACCTTAAGTTTCAAGTTTCCTATACTTCAGGTCCTTTTGTCAATGTCCATGTACTGATACTGATTACTACGCAGTGTTCTCATCGGTTTTTCAGCAAGCGGTCTTTGAGAGCAACTCGAATTGCGCTACAATATAGCCAGTGGGAAAAAACAGTAGGAAAAATTTCCGTAATTTTAAGTTGAAAAAATAAAACGAAAAAATTATTTCATAACTTAACTGATAAGATTTTCAAGATTCAACTTCACGGTCAGAAAAAGAGAACAAATAGAACGAAAGTACTGCATACATGACGTTTGAATGCAAATCGTTCACACTGGATGCATGTCATTCATATACTGCAAGAAATCTGTGGACAAAGATGTTAACGGGGAAAAAGTTTAGTACACGACTGCAATACTTTTGCGCATTGCAAGAGTAGTTATAAAAATTATTGACATGGATTTATCCATTGATCGCGAAAGTCGGTGACCTTAAATTTCACGTTTCGTTTTACTTTTGTTCCTTTCGTCAATGTCTATGTACTGATACTGATTACTACGCAGTGTTCCCATAGATTTTTCAGCATGCGGTCTTTGAGAGCAACTCAAATTGGGCTACAATAAAGCCAGAGGGAAAAATCAGTAGGAAAAATTTCCGTAAATTTAGTTTTAAAAATGAAACGAAAAAATTACTTTAAAATTTAACTGATAAGATTTATAAGATTGAACTTCACAGTCAGAAAAAGAGAACAAATAGAACGAAAATACTGCATAGATGACATTTATATGCAGATCGTCCATACTGGATGCATGTCTTTCATATACTGCAAGAAATCTGTGGACAAAGATGTTAACGGTGAAAAAGTCTAGTACCCGATTGCAATACTCTTGCGCATTGCAAGAGTAATTATAAAAATTATTGACATGGACTTATCCATTGATCGCAAAAGTCGGTGACCTTAAGTTTCAAGTTTCCTTTTACTTCAGTTCCTTTTGTCAATGTCCGTGTACTGATACTGATTACTACGCAGTGTTCTCATAGGTTTTTCAGCATGCGGTCTTTGAGAGCAACTCAAATTAAGCTACAATATAGCCAGTGGGAAAAATCAATAGGAAAAATTTCCGTAAATTTAAGTTGAAAAAAAAACGAAAAAATTACTTTAAAAAATAACTGATAAGATAAATAAGATTTAACTTCACAGTCAGAAAAAGAGAACAAATAGAACAAAAATACTGCATATATGACATTTAAAAGCAGTTCGTTCATACTGGATGCATGTCATTCATATATTGCAAGAAGTCGGAGGACAAAGATGTTAACGGGGAAAAGTCTAGTACGCAATTGCAATACCCCTGCGCATTGCAAGAGTAGTTACAAAAATTATTGACATGGATTTATCCATTGATCGCGAAAGTCGGTGACCTTTAGTTCCACGTTTTGTTTTACTTCAGTTCCTTTTGTCAATGTCCATGTACTGATACTGATTACTACGCAGTGTTCCCATAGATTTTTCAGCATGCGGTCTTTGAGAGCAACTCAAATTGGGCTACAATATAGCCAATGGGAAAAAACAGTAGGAAAAATTTCCGTAAATTTAAGTTGAAAAACAAAACGAAAAATTACTTTAAAATTTAACTGATAAGAATTATAAGATTTAAATTCACTATCAGACAAAGAGAACAAATAGAACGAAAATACTGCATACATGACGTTTAAATGCAAACCGTTCACACTGGATGCATGTAATTCCTGTACTGCAAGAAATCTGTGGACAAAGATGTTAACGGGGAAAAAGTCTAGTACCCGATTGCAATACACTTGCGCATTGCAAGAGTAGTTATAAAAATTATTGACATGGATTTATCCATTGATCGCGAAAGTCGGTGACCTTAAGTTTCACGTTTCGTTTTACTTCAGTTCCTTTTGTCAATGACCATGTACTGATACTGATTACTACGCAGTGTTCCCATAGATTTTCAGCATGCGGTCTTTGAGAGCAACTCAAATTGGGCTACAATATAGCCAGTGGGAAAAAAAACGTAGGAAAAACTTCCGTAATTTTAAGTTGAAAAAATAAAACGAAAAAATTACTTCAAAATTTAACTGATAAGATTTATAAGAGTTAACTTCACAGTCAGAAAAAGAGAACAAATAGAACGAAAACACTGCATTCATGACGTTTAAATGCAGTTCGTCCATACTGGATGCATGTCATTCATATACTTCAAGAAATCTGTGGACAAAGATGTTAACGGGGAAAAAGCCTAGTACCCGATTGCAATACTCTTGCGCATTGCAAGAGTAGTTGTAAAAATTATTGATATGGACCTATTCATTGATCGCAAAAGTCGGTGACCTTAAGTTTCAAGTTTCGTTTTACTCAGTTCCTTTTGTCAATTTCCATGTACTGATACTGATTACTACGCAGTGTTCTCATAGGTTTTTCAGCATGCGGTCTATGAGAGCAACTCAAATTGGGCTACAAAATAGCCAGTGGGAAAAAAACAGTAGGAAAAATTTCCGTAATTTTAATTTGAAAAATAAAACGAAAAAATTACTTTAAAACTTAACTAATAAGATTTATAAGAGTTAACTTCACAGTCAGAAAAAGAGAACAAATAGAACGAAAATACTGCATAGATGACGTTTAAATGCAAACCGTTCACACTGGATGCATGTCATTCCTGTACTGCAAGAAATATGTGAACAAAGATGTTAACGGGGAAAAAGTCTAGTACCCGATTGCAATACTCTTGCGCATTGCAAGAGTAGTTACAAAAATTATTGACATGGATTTATCCATTGATCGCGAAAGTCGGTGACCTTAAGTTTCACGTTTCGTTTTACTTCAGTTCCTTTCGTCAATGTCTATGTATTGATACTGATTACTACGCAGTGTTCCCATAGATTTTTCAGCATGCGGTTTTTGAGAGCAACTCAAATTGGGCTACAATATAGCCAGTGGGAAAAAACAGTAGGAAAAATTCCGTAAATTTAAGTTGAAAAAATAAAACGAAAAAATTTCTTTAAAATTTAACTGATAAGATTTATAAGATTTAACTTCACAGTCAGAAAAAGAGAACAAACAGATTGAAAATACTGCATACATGACGTTTAAATGCAGTTCGTTCACACTGGATGTATGTCATTCATTTACTGCAAGAAATCTGTGGGCAAAGATGTTCCCGGTGAAAAAGTCTAGTACCCCATTGCAATACTTCTGCGCATTGCAAGAGTAGTTACAAAAATTATTGACATGGATTTATCCATTGATCGCGAAAGTCGGTGACCTTAAGTTTCACGTCTCGTTTTAATTCAGTTCCTTTCGTCAATGTCCATGTACTGATTTTGTTTAGTACGCAGTGTTCCCATAGATTTTTCAGCATGCGGTCTTTGAGAGCAACTCAAATTGGGCCACAATGTAGCCAGTGGGAAAAAATAGTAGGAAAAGTTTCCGTAAATTTAAGTTGAAAAAATAAAACGAAAAAATTTCTATAAAATTTAACTGATAAGATTTATAAGATTTAACTTCACAGTCAGAAAAAGAGAACAAACAGATTGAAAATACTGCATACATGACGTTTAAATGCAGTTTGTTCACACTGGATGTATGTCATTCATATACTGCAAGAAATCTGTGGACAAAGATGTTAACGGTGAAAAAGTCTAGTACCCGATTGCAATACTCTTGCGCATTGCAAGGTTGTTATAAAAATTATTGACATGGATTTAGCCATTGATCGCGAAAGTCGGTGACCTTAAGTTTCACGTTTCGTTTTACTTCAGTTCCTTTCGTTAATGTCCATGTACTGATTTTGTTTAGTACGCAGTGTTCCCATAGATTTTTCATTTCAGCATGCGGTCTTTGAGAGCAACTCAAATTGGGCCACAATATAGCCAGTGGGAAAAAATAGTAGGAAAAGTTTCCGTAAATTTAAGTTAAAGAAATAAAACGAAAGAATTACTTTAAAAATTAACTGATAAGATTTATTAGATTTAACTTCAGAGTGAGAAAAAGAGAACAAATAGATTGAAAATACTGCATACATGACGTTTAAATGCAGTTCGTTCACACTGGATGTATGTAATTCATATACTGCAAGAAATCTGTGGACAAAGATGTTAACGGTGAAAAAGTCTAGTACTCGATTGTAATACTCTTGCGCATTGCAAGAGTAGTTATAAAAATTATTGACATGGACTTATCCCTTGATCGCAAAAGTCGGTGACCTTAAGTTTCAAGTTTCGTTTTACTTCAGTTCCATTTGTCAATGTCCATACACTGATACTGATTACTACGCAGTGTTCTCATAGGTTTTTCAGCATGCGGTCTTTGAGAGCAACTCGAATTGCGCTACAATATAGCCAGTGAGAAAAAAACAGTAGGAAAAATTTCCGTAAATTTAAGTTGAAAAAATAAAACGAAAAAATCACTTTAAATTTTAACTGATAAGATTTATAAGATTTAACTTCAGAGTCAGAAAAAGAGAACAAATAGAACGACAATACTGCATACATGACGTTTAAATGCAGTCCGTTCACACTGGATGCATGTCATTTATATACTGCAAGAAATCTGTGGCCAAAGATGTTAACGGTGAAAAAGTCTAGTACCCGATTGCAATAATCTTGCGCATTGCAAGAGTAGTTATAAAAGTTATTGACATGGACTTATCCATTGATCGCAAAAGTTGGTGATCTTAAGTTTCAAGTTTCCTTTACTTCAGACCCTTTTGTCAATGTCCATGTACTGATACTAATTACTACGCAGTGTTCTCAGAGGTTTTTCAGCAAGCGGTCTTTGAGAGCGACTCGAATTGCGCTACAATATAGCCAGTGGGAAAAAACAGTAGGAAACTTTTCCGTAATTTTAAGTTGAAAAAATAAAACGAATAAATTACTTTATAACTTAACTGATAAGATTTTTAAGATTCAATTTCACGGTCAGAAAAAGAGAACAAATAGAACGAAAGTACTGCATACATGACGTTTAAATGCAAATCGTTCACACTGGATGCATGTCATTCATATACTGCAAGAAATCTGTGGACAAAGATGTTAACGGGGAAAAAGTCTAGTACCCGATTGCAATACTCTTGCGCATTGCAAGAGTAGTTATAAAAATTATTGACATGGATTTATCCATTGATCGCGAAAGTCGGTGACCTTAAGTTTCAAGTTTCGTTTTACTTCAGTTCCTTTTGTCAATGTCCATGTACTGATACTGATTACTACTCAGTGTTCTCATAGGTTTTTCAGCAAGCGGTCTTTGAGAGCAACTCGAATTGCGCTACAATATAGCCAGTGGGAAAAATCAGTAGGAAAAATTTCCTTAAATTTAGTTTTAAAAAATGAAACGAAAAAATTACTTTAAAATTTAACTGATAAGATTCATAAGATTTAACTTCACAGTCAGAAAAAGAGAACAAATAGAACGAAAATACTGCATACATGACATTTAAATGCAAACCGTTCACACTGGATGCATGTCATTCATATACTGCAAGAAATCTTCCTACTGCAAGAAAAAACAGTAGGAAAAACTTCCGAACACTTAAGTTGAAAAAAAAACGAAAAAGTAACTTTAAAGTTTAACTGATACTGATTACTACGCAGTGTTCCCATAGATTTTTGAGCATGCGGTCTTTGAGAGCAACTCAAATTGGGCTACAATATAGCCAGTGGGAAAAAACAGTAGGACAAAATTTCCGTAAATTTAGGTTGAAAAAACAAAACAAAAAAATTACTTTAAAATTTAACTGATAAGATTTATAAGATTTAACTTCACAGTCAGAAAAAGAGAACAAATAGAACGAAAATACTGCATACATGACATTTAAATGCAAACCGTTCACACTGGATGCATGTCATTCATATACTGCAAGAAATCTGTGGACAAAGATGTTAACGGTGAAAAAGTCTAGTACCCGATTGCAATACTCTTGCGCATTGCAAGAGTAGTTATAAAAAATATTGACATTGACTAATCCATTGATCGCAAAAGTCGGTGACCTTAAGTTATAGGTTTCGTTTTACTTCAGTTCCTTTTGTCAATGTCCATGTACTGATACTGATTACTACGCAGTGTTCTCATAGGTTTTTCAGCATGCGGTCTTTAAGAGCAACTCGAATTGCGCTACAATATAGCCGGTGGGAAAAAACAGTAGGAAAAACTTCCGAAAACTTAAGTTGAAAAAAAACGAAAAAGTAACTTTAAAGTTTAAGTGATAAGATTTATAAGATTTAACTTCACAGTCAGAAAAAGAGAACAAATAGATTGAAATTAATGCATTCATGACGTTTAAATGCAGTTCGTTCACACTGGATGTATGTCATTCATATACTGCAAGAAATCTTTGGACAAAGATGTTAACGGTGAAAAAGTCTAGTACCCAATTGCAAAACTCTTGCGCATTGCAAGAGTAGTTATAAAAGTTATTGACATGGATTTATCCCTTGATCGCGAAAGTCGGTGATCTTAAGTTTCAAGTTTCGTTTTACTTCAGTTCCTCTTGTCAATGTCCATGTACTGATACTGATTACTACGCAGTGTTCTCATAGGTTTTTCAGCCTTCGGTCTTTAAGAGCAACTCGAATTGCGCTACAACATAGCCAGTGGGAAAAAACAGTAGGAAAAATTTCCGTAAATTTAGTGGGAAAAAATGAAACGAAAAAATTACTTCAAAATTCAACTGATAAGATTTATAAAATTTAACTTCACAGTCAGAAAAATAAAACAAATAGAATGAAAACACTGCATACATGACATTTAAATGCAGTTCGTTCACACTGGATGCATGTCATTCATATACTGCAAGAAATCTTCGGACAAATATGCTAACGGGGAAAAAGTCTAGTACCCGATTGCAATACTCTTGCGCATTGCAAGAGTAGTTATAAAAATTATTGACCTGGATTTGTCCAATGATCGCGAAAGTCGGTGACCTTAAGTTTCACGTTTCGTTTACTTCAGTTCCTTTCGTCAATGATCAAGTACTGATACTAATTACTACCCAGTGTTCTCATAGGTTTTTCAGCATGCGGTTATTTGGGTTAATATGCCGGTCGTTTATTTGTGCCGGTCGTTTATCCACCGTAATAACGACTTCGCTCAGTTCTGCATTTGTTATCTCATTCATACGGTGCCCGTTAAATTCACTTCACCACAGTAATATTTTCTTCCACCTTCGATATTTTTCAATTCTGTTGACTTCAAAATCGGTACATTTGCATCTTTCATCCTGGCCCTCGATGGGTCTCTTCTATTCTGTTCTCTCATTCCGTCCAACGTTTTTCTCTCTTCCATTGCTTCTAACCTCCATTTTAACCTTTCCAGGTCTAATCCAGCATCCTCCACAATACTGTTGCTTGTGCTCACCTCGGTTTTCCCCATATGTGTCTGTGGAATCCATTTGAATTGCGTTGTTGTGTCCCCAGTAGGAGTTTCTTCGTTCTCTTCATTCATCTGTGATGTTTTTTTGTTTTCATCGTGCTTACCCCTATGTCGATCCTCAATACTCTGCGTCTCAGTCGTTTTTGTTGTTAAAGTTTTTATTGAAGTTAACCTCCAGCTTTCATGTTGAAGAGTTTGCTTTGAAGTAAAGCAACTGGGTACGAATTGATTTATATGTCTGTTATCTAATGGTCTCCTAACTGTTATCCTATTTCAGATGAAATTTGTGAAATCACAGACGCCTCAACATAATGACCTTGTGCACTGAAGATCATTCTATCAAACACGATACATATCACACTTTTGCCCCTGCCGAACAGACGCAGATACGGTATAGAAAACTGTTTCAGATCATTATTTGGGTTAAAGATGAATTCAAATTACGTCTTAATAATTCTTGAGTTAAACTAGACATCATGCTATTGCAGTCAACTTCTCAAAGTCTTTTTCGTGCGCATACTTCATCTTGCCGCTCCTTATTTGGAAAGCTTGTTATCCCTGTTTCTTCAAAAGCTACGAAAAAATTTGCAAAAAAAAATTTTTTATTGTGTTTTGGGGAAGATGGCAATAAAATATGCTAAAACTCTAACTAGTCTAGCTTAAAACAAATAAAAGGTAAGAAATAGAGTTCAATCAAATTGTGTGTTGTTTAATACTAAGACAGTTTAACACTGACTCTCGCTCACTCCGAAGGAGGTCACTTGCGATAGAAAAGGTCATATAAAACCGGTTAGTTTAAATATTGGTTAGGTATATTTAAATAATTGAAATAAGAACAGTCAATCACAACAGTTGGCAAGTTCAATTTGATTGATGCAAGAAACGGTTGACAAAAGTTTTGATTTTGCTTTTAAAATTCATACCTCCTCCAGTTACGCTACAATAATTTTTAATTGAACAATAAAAGTTTTTTGTAGATTGAAACAACATGTAATCAGGGGCGGATCTAGGATATTCACGAGAGGGGGTGGATTTTAAAAATGATTCCAAAAATCAAAAATTTAGTCGAGCTTATTTTTTGGTCGACCAAATTGATTTCCGAGCTCTCCCAAACTTTAGACACTTTTTTGGAAAGTATTGACGCGCTTGCCACTCAAAACTATTTCATTTTGGCGCTAAAGGCGCCTTAAGAAAAATTTTAGAGTCCGTCATCCAAAAATAGATATCTCAAAATAAAACAAAAGGGGGACCCTTTGGTTCTGCAGGGGGTCGAATCCCTAAACAAACGTCACCCCCACCCAAAATCCGACCCTGTTTGTATATTCTAAAAACACCAAAACTTGTTTAGACAGATATGATATGTTATACTTCAACAACAACAATTTTTTTTTGACAGATATGATATGTAATACTAAAACAACAACCTCAGACAGACGTTACTTTTTAGGCGGACGTTACATAACTTTTATAGCGATTGTTCCGCATCCCAAATGTCAAAAAATAGAAAAAGTATATGCAACTACAACAAAAAAAGTCAAAATATTAGCTCCAATGATACAATAAACTTTCAAATTAAATGCATGCATTTGTCAGAAATGAGGCCCGAAGCAAATTACGATTTGATGGTAAATTTTGATTCTTAATTGATACTCATTTACCGATTGCCTTTTCTTCTTGATAATACACTGGCGCACTTCTTTTCTGCAGCGGGATTTGAACTTTTGAAAAATTTATATCTATGATTTCATCCTCGGATTGAATGAGAATATCTTCCCTGGAGCTTGCCTTGGAAGCAGAACTGGAACTCATACCCGAGAAAGACCTCGGAGTATTGGCGGCAGATGAATCTAACGATGTGTAAGATCCTCCTCTGCACTTGGTGCATGCGCACAAGGGTCGTTGCTGGTGGTGCTGGTGATAGTAAGAGATAGGTTCAACACGATCTGATGACTTCCTGTACGCATTTGCGAACTTACTGGATCTCTGTTTGAAAGAATGACCAGACGGCGAAAATATTCCGTAAAAGTTAGAGTTGAAATTGTTTTCATTAGACATCATCCCAAACTTTTGGCTCCTAGATGAGTTTTTGGGGGATAGCTTTTGCTGACTATTGTGATATTTTGACAATGGAGACGACGATAGGTTTGGAGTGGTGTTTGACAAGCCATTACAACCCGCGCCCGGTTGTCTGAGAGTATCGAAGCACATTTCGAAACCTTCAGTACTTTGAACCGGTAGGTTGTTCACACTGAGGTTAGGAGAACTTCTGCTTGCGTATCGGTTTGGAGAGCTCCTGTGCTCTGATTCATCTTGAAACAGTCAAGGCTGATTAAATCAAGGCTACCCTTTTTTTAAACGAAGTTACTGCATTCTGCACACCTTCTCTCAAAACCAGGTTAAAGGTGGGGGAGGAGTTGTGGATGGGAGGGGGTTGATGTTTGAGAGGCATGAGGGCCTCCGAGGTGATCGGTGATAATCTAATCAACGAATCATCATCTATAACTTTTTGTACCTACTTAGTTTTGAAAACTCAACTCTCGCAAAAATCATCCACAAGCTCCTTTCCAAACTCCGTGCAAGGCACCCTAGTATTCCAATTATCGCATCAGATAAACGAAAATTATATGCATCAATCTTGCAAAAAACCTTCCAGGATTTTCCTTTCCAAATGGCGTTCCAGGTTTTCTAGCATGCACAGAAAGTTTCAAAGGTTTGAAATCTTTTTATTGAGAAAGGAAGTCTAAAAGTAAAAAAACTGGTCAAAGCGGAAGCAGATG
>NW_026971309.1:0-15870 GCF_963678635.1 Symsagittifera roscoffensis | reverse complement strand
GGATTCGGAAGTCCGCGGGAGTCTCGGGAAGAGACTGAAACTTTATTTTCAACAACTTTCAGCTTCCTGGCATGTCTTGAGTTGAATTTATTTAACACTGAATTCATTTTCAGAGTATGAGAAGCTAGGAGTTGAGAAAAAGAGTTGATCCATCTCCGTTGGAAACGATGATTTTTTTCAACTGAACAAAAGCAATCGTAATATAATGAATAAGTAGTAGCCCTGTTTTTAGCAGTGACCTCGGATGGCCATGAGCTCACTATTTTTGCATATAACCAAGTTAATTTGCGCGATCTAGCCGAGGCCTTAAATAAAAATGACTTTGTCGACCCGATGTTGACCTAGACCACACATTGATCTGGCTTTGATAGAGACGGTTAAAAGCATGTGAAGCTGTGCTTAGACGCTAGCCAGTCGTTTCAGAACCTAGCTTTATTTTCCGTTGGTATGTACTTCCGGGCGAATGTTACATTTCTTACCAGACCGACTTTTTACCAGACCACAAGGCAAAAATTCAAATAAGACAAATTTAAAAGAATGGTTGATTCATAAAGGAAGCTGTTATAAAAAAACTTGGCTGAGAAACGCAGACAACATTGTCTTTAATCAGACTAAACGGCGTCGATACATCTGTCAATCAAAATATTTATCAAGTCTTGTAAAAGGTCAATGTTATAACTTTTCGTTAAAAGGTCGTTCTGGTAAAAGGATACCACTTCATCATTTTATCCGTCAAAATTCTAGAAATTTTCTAGATATGGAACAGTAAAAGATAATGTGGATAGGAATAAAGAAAGTCAGATGATTGGGAATCTAGTCAACCAGATTGAGAAAACTAAAAACTGCACTGAATTCACCGGAGTTGAAAATGAACCAAAAAGACTGACCTAATATGAGGCTACGGGTCTATAATACACATATATGCATTAGATCCAAGAAACATTGTCACGGCATCAGCCATACACGATTCCATTCAGCATGCAGATAAGAACACAAGGATGATAAAAAAAAATCCACATCACATCCCAGTGGGTCATAAAAAGCACACGACGAGACTTTTCAAAAAAGTATTCAATCATAGTGCCATTCGGTCAAAATACAAGAAGTTTTTATTATGGAGTTGTTTTCTTCTGGAAAATTCGCATGAACAGCATGAACAGCAAACTCCCGACATTGTTTAACGGCTTTCGCGTGTCTTAAGTATTCAAAAATATGGCTATGGTGGCATTCTAATTGATTTCTAGAATGGGGGTCATTTTGGCAATGGCCAGGAAGTAACAGGCTAATGAGTTCCATGTTTAGTTAAATGATGTCTCTGGACCTTGAGCCTTACGAATTTTTAAAAACTAAATTTTGTCGTACTCTTTTTATTACGATCAAGTTAGGGGTGGAAACTAAGATAGAATAAAAGGCTTAAGAGGCAAACGACTGTAGATTAAGAGGCGAGCGACCGTTTTCTTGAACTAATGTTTATCGTACGCTTTTTATTACGCTCAAGTTACGGGTAGAAACTAATGTAGACTAAGAGGTTTTTGCGAGTACAAGGAATTATGGAATATCCAATATGAGTAACTTACAAAAAATTATATTGAACTTACGGGCTCTAACAAAAAAAGTTTTCATATGGTTGAAAAGAACACAAAAATGAAAACGATAGATTTCGTACCCAAGAGTAACACACAAGCAGGGATTAATTCAAAAATGCTAGCTCGACTCTTTTTTCGACTCTAGCTTTTTGAGAAACCTAACTGTTTTCTCTGTTTGTTTCGGATAGAAACATAGCAGAAGAACGGACAAAAACTTTTCACATTTTAACGGGCAAAACTACCGAAGGACTTACGCCAAAGAAAAATTGCAAATTTATTTTCTTCGATGACAAATACGAGGTATGTCGTACTCAAATACATTTAAAAACACACACTAAGTCCAATGAACTGAAAAGATATAACTCATTTTTGAACGTCTGCCTGAGTGCGAGGCAGAACTAAGATCATTCGCAAACGACATGAGACTGAAAACAGCAGCCTATAAGAGTGTTGGGTCAATTTTGGTAGCAAATTGAATTGAGCTAGAAATTGGGAAAGTCCCAAACAATAGGTGTTTTGTTCCTTTGCATCCAAGATGTCATTGCATAAATTACAGAACGAAGTAGACAGAGAATTTTCTATTGAGACAAGTTAGTCATTGAGAATCATCTGTAGTGAAAAACTATTTAAATAAATTTTTGCGTATGTCTGTGCTGCCAGCAGAAAAAAAAAGATTTTAGGACTCTTTTTTTAGTTTTTGGAATCATTTGTCAAGTTGGTGACTATCTCTGTTTTTGTCTTTTTGATGTCATGAATTTTTCAAAAAAGATCATCACTGAAACTAATTTCTTGTTTGCGCTTGATTCTGTTTACCTGCTTAGGATTCCTGCGGGCAATCTCGTTCTAAGGGTAATAGGGAACTAAAGGTACTCCGAAACAAGCTCAAAAGAAATTTGAAAGACTCTCACTAATTTGCTTCGTTATCTGTGACTTTCGCGGAGAAGTGAAACATCATTCACGAAACTTCTAACACAAAATAATTTTAATTGAGAAATTGCGAATAATTTTAATTGAGAGTTTCTTGTTTTTTCTTGCATTTTTTTCTCAAGTCTGATCAAAAAAAGCTGAACTATATCCTTGACAATAAATTTCAGAAAAATGTTTAGAACTTTTGCTGTCCAGGTATAATATGACCATTTCATGGGTTGATCAAATTGAACACTGATTTTTATGAAAAATTTGAAAAAGGATTTTATGGCCCACATTGCAAACTTTTTTTATGTGCAACCTCGATTTTTTGTAATTTTTAATGACAAATTTTCTTCATTACAGTAGACTGATTATTGTCGCACACACTCCAACAAGAACGTCCACCCTTACTTGTTTTTTCCATCAATTCTCTAATGGGTCGCAAGCTCTCGATTAGATTGCCCGGGTCGAGATCCCGCTCAAAAACCGCTCAAGATTTGAACGGTTTGAGTGGTTTTCCAGCACGATTTGAGCGGTTTGGGTGGTTTTTTTTTGGAAAAACCGCTCATTATGAAGCAAGATTTTGAGCGCAATCGTCTAAAAAAACCACTCAAACCGCTCCAATCTTGCTTCAAATTAGGTGAAAAATCTCGACTCGGGTTCAAATTAAAACAACAAGGACCTTTCGGAGAAGTTCTTCCTTCAGACGATCTAAAAGCAGGGTTATTATCATTGAATCATAATTTTTTTTAAATACTACTAGGCAGTTGATGCCATAATTTCGAGGTGAAGTAAAACTAATCAATTTCTGGATCTTTTTTCAACTATACAACTGTGACGTTTTAAGAACTTCTCTTTTTGTCGTTTCTTATTGGGTTTGTAGTTATTTGTTGTTTTGTTGATTTACACACATTGTTTTCGGAGCCGGGCAACTCCAAAGGGGCGTAATATCTAATGCCAATCATGTCGGTTGGAACGACATGATTGGCATTAGATTTTTCGCCCCTTTGGAGTTGCTCGGCTCCGAAAATGATAGTCGTTTCCTTTTGGAGTGTTAGAAAAGCTTTAAGTCGGATTCCACCGTTGTTTTTTTTTCTGGAGCCGCTGCCGAAACTTGGACCAAGTTGCAAAATTCTTTAGTCTGGATTTACTTATGCAACCAAGAGTTAGAAAAATATGTATAACTGTCTTTCGAGCCGCACAAGCGGCTAGGTCAATGTTAATACCAATCTAATCGTGGTTCAGGGACATCAAAATAGGGAAAGACATCAAACTACCGAAAAACTTGCATAAGTTGAATGAATAACCCCCAAAATAAATCTAGGAATAGCTAAAATACACGGTTACCGTTAAGATCTTGAGGCATTAAAACCGGTAGGTCAAGTTAGCTGTTTGTTGAACAGTTCTTTTATTTTGATGCATCCTGTCTCGATCAGCCCTCAGTTCTCCTAACCTAACTCAAACTTAGCAGAGCATTAAACTTCAGAGCTTAATATCAACTGACAGTGACAATGAGGGTTCAAGCACAAGGTTACAAAGAGTATCCACCCTCCCAGAGTCTTGGAAAACACTTTCTTAACTTTTAGTTCTCGTAGAAGTTGCAATGAGACAACTGATTTTTTCTAAATTTGTTCGAACTTGATTTTTGTTGCTTTTTCTGTTTCGTAGTGACTACTCAGAATCCAAGTTTCGATCTTTCTGCAATAAAGAACAGCTTTAGATAAACTTACACTCTAACCCAACTGTTCATTATTGTCGCTGTCGACGTCGAACTGAAATTTTTGCTGTTTTAGAGCCCAAATATGAACAACATACATTCGATAATGCCGTCAGTGGTCGACTGGCCCATTCAGCCCTTAATTTATCTTTTCGTAATTCGAAACCCCTCCAAAGAAAAAGATCACTTTGTCCATTTTCAAATAAAAAGTGATATTCTGTCACGAAACCACTACTTTATACAAAATTGTGTAGCAATGATTATCATTGCGATCTTACTATTCGGACAAACTTACCTGTTAATAATTGAAAGAGGTCTACGGAGCCTAGCAATTTGCTACTTTAGCTATGGAAACAGATATAATTGTCTGATGATACCAAATCAACAGCAAAATTAGGAGATAACAATATCCCAAAAACCTTGACTTGATTTTACTGGATAGCTACAGTAGGGCCAATCATGTATGAACGTTTTTACAAGACCTTAACAAAACAGGTACAATTTTTCGGCTCAATGGAAAACCTCCATATAAGAGTCCTGAGTTTGAAAACAGTCACTCGAGGGGAGTAGTTTTTTTGCAAATCAAAAGTTGCAACATTTTCCTCTCAAAAATTTGAGCTGTAAGGGCTCCCACGGAGGATAATACAAAATTTTCAGAACTATTTGTAAGTTAAACACTTTTAATGCAAAGTTAACACAAAACTCTTAGTTTTATTTTAAAATTTAAGGAAATTACTTTTCGCTTGACGCATTACCCATTCCAGTAATTTTATGCTTTCGATCTGGTAAAAAATTGACAGAAAAATTACGAAAAGCATAAGTTACTAATTTACTTGGGTAAAAAACTTCTGAAACCCGGTTGCACTGTTTTTCCTTGGTAAAACTGACTCAAAATGTTTCTCCCAGGTCAAATTTTTTTTGTTGAAAAAATTTTTTTTGGTGGAACTGTCGAAATGTTTATCTCGGTCAAATTTATTTTCTGTCGAAAGGACTTTTCTGTCGAAAATACTTCTCTGTCGAACAAAGTCGAAATTTTTTTTTGGCCGAACTTGGTAGAATGTTTTTCTTTCATCGATCAAGCATAGTTTAAACACATCAAGGCTGGGTCGAGATGGTCGAAATTTATCAACTCGACCCGGGATGTTATGACTTAAATTTTTTATTAAAATTTTGTAATTGTAATTATGAAACCCACTTTTGGTTTAAGTTTTCCAAAAAAGGCTCAAAATTTGAGAAAATGGAAGCAACAGAAGTTTTCTATGTTGCCTTGGGAAAATTCAAAAAACCACCGTAAACAAATTTTCAAATTTTTGTAAATTAGTTCAAAAAATGTTTACGAAAATTTCTGAAATTGAAAGTTCGATGCTCTCATTAAAAAAGGATCAAAAATTCAGTTTAATATATCTATTAAAACATGTTTTTTTGTCATTCAGTTTGTCACTGTGAACTTTGAAAACACTGTGGCGCGTTTTATACATGTTTTACTGATTACAAAAATCAAATGACCTATGCATGTTATGCCGAATAAACCAGCAAGAGCCAACGTATAAAAAGGCACCATGCGGTTAAAATCTATAACAAGTTTTAACAAAAATTTATCTTAAACGTCTTTTATACTTTTGGTTACTAAAATTCATGCTTTATTCGGTACTTTCTTGTTTTAATTTGTTTTCTGTTTTCGATACAGCCTAGCAACAATCACGCCAGAATTAATTGTTTTGCTAATCAGTAAAACTGAACGGCCGTTTTTATTTATTCAGAATTCTTTCGTCAACTCAGTTGGTCAAAAAATTACCAGTTTCTACAAAAGGAACCTTTAAACTCTAACTAATCAAAATGCGTGAATGTATCTCCATCCATGTTGGCCAGGCCGGTGTCCAGATCGGCAACGCCTGTTGGGAATTGTACTGTCTGGAGCACGGGATCCAGCCTGATGGCCAGATGCCCAGTGACAAGACTATCGGAGGCGGTGATGACTCCTTTAACACCTTCTTCAGCGAGACCGGAGCCGGTAAGCACGTCCCCAGGGCCGTCTTTGTCGACTTGGAACCCACCGTAGTCGACGAGGTCCGAACTGGAACCTACCGACAACTGTTCCACCCGGAACAGCTAATGACCGGAAAGGAAGATGCCGCCAACAACTACGCCAGAGGCCACTACACAGTCGGCAAGGAGATGATCGACATCGTCTTGGACAGACTCCGAAAACTGGCGGACCAGTGCACTGGACTTCAGGGATTCCTGATCTTCCACTCCTTCGGTGGTGGTACTGGATCTGGTTTCACTTCCCTGTTGATGGAACGTCTCTCCGTCGACTACGGAAAGAAATCCAAGCTGGAGTTCGCTGTGTACCCTGCTCCCCAGATCTCGACGGCAGTCGTGGAGCCATACAACTCCATCTTGACTACCCATACCACCCTGGAGCACTCCGACTGTGCTTTCATGGTTGACAATGAAGCCATCTATGACATCTGTCGACGAAACTTGGACATTGAGCGACCAACCTACACCAACTTGAACCGTCTTATCGGTCAAATCGTCTCCTCAATCACCGCATCTCTCCGATTCGACGGTGCCTTGAACGTCGACTTGACTGAGTTCCAGACCAACTTGGTGCCATACCCGAGAATCCACTTCCCCTTGGCCACCTATGCTCCGGTTATCTCGGCAGAGAAGGCATACCACGAGCAGTTGACAGTCGCCGAGATCACCAACGCTTGCTTTGAGCCCGCCAACCAGATGGTGAAGTGCGATCCCAGACACGGAAAGTACATGGCTTGCTGTCTGTTGTACCGAGGTGATGTCGTCCCTAAGGATGTCAACGCCTCTATCGCCACCATCAAGACCAAGAGGACAATCCAGTTCGTCGACTGGTGTCCCACTGGATTCAAGGTGGGAATCAACTACCAGCCTCCGACTGTCGTTCCCGGAGGTGACTTGGCCAAGGTGCAGAGAGCTGTCTGCATGTTGAGCAACACCACCGCCATCGCCGAGGCCTGGGCTCGATTGGACCACAAGTTCGACTTGATGTATGCCAAGAGAGCTTTCGTCCATTGGTACGTCGGAGAGGGTATGGAGGAGGGAGAATTCTCCGAAGCCCGAGAGGATCTGGCTGCCCTGGAGAAGGACTACGAAGAGGTCGGAGTCGACTCGGTTGAAGGCGAAGGCGAAGAGGAGGAGGGAGAGGAATACTAGATTCCCATTGGCTGAAAACTAACACTGAAAAAACTGACTACCATTGAAACTGCTGTCTCATTGATATATCAAATTAATCTGATACATTTTGATGCTTGTCAAAATCCTTGCAAACTAATGAAAGTTACACTGCAATTGTTTTTTTTTCGAGAGGAGCAGAGAAGAGACTAACGGAGCTGGGAACACCGGGTTGACAAAATACTAGTCATCAGGGGCCGATTTACGGTCCCCCTTTGTACTATTTTGAGATATTTATTTTTGGCGTCGACCCTGAAAATTTTCTAAAGGCATTTTCATTACGGGGCCAAACTGTGCATTTTTGCGCACTGTTTACCCGGGTTGACCAAAAATGCTTGTCATACAATTCTCATAAATGAGAAATCTTTTTTCATACAATTTCATACAGTTCCATACGTACAGAAAATTGTATGAAAATTCTATAATAAGCATTTTCCCATAAATGGAAATTGTATGATAGGTGTTTTCTCCATAAATCAAAAAGTTGTTTTTTGTTCGTAAATTTATTTTCTGAAAAATTTTGGGTTGTGTTTGCAACCAAACACAAGTGACAAAGACCTTGGTTACTCAAAGCACCAAAGGTTGTACGGTCTTACATTTTCTATGCATAAAAAACGACCTGAATTGCTTTCCTGATGTCTTTCACAAATGATATAACAGAAGTAACAAACTTTTCATTTTTGGCAAAATTTTTAAGTGATGATTATTTTAAATTTTTGAATTTTCAAATTATCAGACATTGATCAAGGCATACATAAACACGCCATACAAAAAAAATAGGAATTTTCAGCGTTTTTGAAAAAAAAATTTAAGTGAAAAAAAGCCAATATTATCGTTTTCAGGACTACGTTATGCACACAAAAAATTAAATTTTGCAAGCAGAAAGAATTTTCGGAAAATGTTTGTTTGCGTACAAAATTTGATTTGCGGTTGAAAAAAAAACAAAAAAATTTTTGGGGCAAATTTTCAAAATTGCTTGAAAAAATTTTTGTGTCGCCATCAAAAAATGCCAGTCATACAATTTCCCTGAGTGGAATTGTATGGAAAGCTTTTTTTTTTGAAAAAAAATATTTTAAATCAATTTTTTTTGTCACGAGTCTGTTCAACTTTTTTATATATTTTTTTTTCGAAAATGTATGAAAATTATTTGACAAGCATTTTCTCCGTTCACTTGATGTATGGATTTGTATGATAACAATTTTTGTTGCATGGAATTGTATGATAAGCATTTTCGGTGCATGGAGGTCAACGCGGGTAGCTGATTCCGCTACAAGGACGCTCCTTTTGTTCTTCTTTTGTTCTTTCATTTTCTTTGATCGCTCTGACATAATTTTCCAAATGTGCTCCCCCCTCGAGAAAATCCCAGATCCAACCCCTGCTAGTCATTCAAAGTAACATTTGAAGAGGAGAAGCATTTTGCACGTCTAGAAAATTGTCTTATAACTCTACGATTTTTTTCTTCGTTATATAAAAATGTGTGACTGTTTTTTTCTCCTTATATAGCATTGTTGATTGACCTTTTAACAAAAAAAATTTGTAGCACAAATAGCTGAAAATTAGCATTTTAGCAGGCCAACATAAAAGAACTGAGACACAGCTGACTGACAGACGTAAAAAAAAACGCTCAGTTCTGGATTAAGTTTTCCTAATTTGGCCAATTATCACAAAACTTGCCTCAAAACTATCAACTGTAACAACAGAATAGTCGAAATTAGCGCCAGTTAACATAGTAACCTACTAGATTTACTTTTAGCTACTTAGCAATACCACTTTTGAAGTTACCGTTCTGACTTGCTCTGAGATATTTTGAGTCTCTTAAAAAGCGGGGATATTCTCATGATTGAGGGACCGCATGATGTAGGAACTTTCAACCAATCAAAATTTTCTGAAGCTGAGATTGCCCAATCAGGTTTTGCACATAGCCGAAGTCTTTAATAACAGAAAACTATTTATAGCGGTACACAAAAACTCGTTACAATTTTCTTTTCTTTGAAAATTGATCTTTAATTTTTTCCAATTCCTGAATTTGATTTCGCAAAATTTCAAAATTCATTGTTTCTGTTTATTTTCAAATTGGTCAAAAATAAAATTAATGACCTGGTTTCATTATTTTTTTTGAGTTTTTTTATTTCCTTGAGAATTTTAAATACTGAATTTTGAGATTTCCAACATTTGAACCCTCCATCATGAGGGACGCCACCATCTGCTAAAAGATCGGTTTGGTAAAAAACCGAACCGCTTAAATAGCTAGCACCTATAGGAGTATAGCATCAAACTACCTAAAAAAGCCCCTTTCCCCATTGTACAGTGCTGATTAAAATTATTCGGACAAAACGGATTGAATTTGAAGTTTGAAAAGCTTTTTTCAAATTGTGTTGAACTTCGATGACAAAGACAAGTTTTCGACTTTCTAAGTCAATCAGAATTATGCAAGATCGACTGCTGACATGCTGATTTCTACGTGAGCTTCTTACGTACCTCAAGAAGTTGTAAGAAAAATTCAATCTTCAAACAATTATATGAAATAATTTATTTTTGCTTGATAGACAAAATAGGTTGCGAAACAGCATTTTGAGATTGTTTCTTCCTTAAAGTTTTTTGGGCTAGATAAGAGACTCACGTTGATTTAATTATGTCAGTGACTGACCAGATAGTTTTGGTGTAATTTATGAAGGACTAAACAAAAATAAAAAAAGTTTTTCTTTGGGTAAACTTTTGGGCCGGGTTTTTGCGAAACATTTTGTACATTGTTGATTTTTTTTGAAATTCTAAGCAAGCTTCTTTCTCATCAATTCCCACCCAAATTTAAACCATTTTGAGAAAAACGCGTTGCAAAGTTCAATTTTACTGCGTTTTGTACTTTAAATCAACGTTGTAGTGGCTTATTCTTGATAGGTGAAAAAGTAGACAAAGTTCTGCCCCAAAAACTAACAAGATTTAAAAATAAACGTACGAATTAGTTTTGTTCTCGATTCTGAGTGGCTCACGCTATAATCCATTTTTTGCTTTTTAAATTTAGTTGTGACATCTATCAAGAAAGGAGCCATCACAAACTTTATTTAAATTATCCGGACAAAACGCAGTAAACTTGAATGTTTTACGCGTTTTTCTCAATTTGGGTTAATTTAACTTGGAAATGATGATGACTAAACCAACAACCAATCAAAAAAACAACCAGGTGCCCAATTGGTTCTATATTGGTTCTTGCTGGTTTTCAAAAAAAATGTTATAAAGCAAAAAGCGTGTTCGGAAGTGTGATCCCCAGACGACTTGAAAAATATTTGAAGTACTTGATACTTGATAAATGCGTAAGCCCATAGAAAGATAAAATACTTTCAAAATTTAAAATACTTTCAAAAATACTTAAAATTAATAGGCAAAAATTGTAGCTTCGCATCTTCCGCTGCGCAAAAAAAAACAAAAAGGCCTTTCAGGTTCTTCTCAAAACTATTGACAGTTTTTTTTTCGATGTGACTTTGTATTTCAAGTTAAGGTGTGGATGTTGCTGCTGTTGTTAAGTTATACTACAAAATTTACAATTCGGGGAGCGCTTGAATCTAAAAACTGGTAATGAGATTTGTTCATTTCAAAACAGCGTGAAAGACCCGTGCTGAAGTTATTGACTGAGTTTTGACAAAATTAATCAAGCGATTTGGTCCTTGAGCTACACTGAGACGATCGAGTGAGGCCGTCGTTCCGACCGAAGCCGAGTTATAGCACAAACAAGATCAAATCATGGGTTAAACAGGGTCATTTTAAGTCAAACAGGGTCAAAATATTGGTCGAGTAGGGTTGAATCATGCGTCAGTAAGTGAAAAAGAGTCGAACAAACAATTACTGATCAAATTCATCTTTACTGTTCAGCTACTTCAACAGAATTTTAAATTGTGAACTGAGCTATTAAATTCTACTGGAATCTCAAACAATTCCAACATAATATTTCACTTGGCTATACTCAACTTTGAGAATTGAGCTATGAACTTCTACTGGAATCAAACAATTCCATTATGTTGTTTCACTTGGCTTTACTCAATTTTGAGAAGTTAGCTATAAAATTCTACTGATATCAAACAATTTCATTTAGGCACCTCACAATCCAGGGGAGGGCTTGAGCAGGGAAAGGAAAAGAGCAGGCCAAATGTTCAAGCTTAATGCAGATTGGGTGAGTTCCCATAAGTTCCAATATCCATAGGTTCCAAAATAAAAATCAGTCGCATAAGTTCCAAAATTTATCTTCTTGAATTCTGGTTGGTTGAAATTTGAGCCAACGAATTTATGGATTGATTGTTTACTGTTCAACCAGCATAAATTCAAGCTGCAGAGTAGTGACCGCCGCAGCCGCACCAACGTGTTGCGAGCTTGCCACCAAAGGGTAGGACTCTATACGAAATTTAGAGCCGGTTATTTCGAGACTCGGCTAATTTAGTCTTTTGACCAATTGAAAAGATTTGGAACTTAGGCGACTGCTTTTTTATTTTGGAACCTATGGGACTAATTTTTTATTTTGGAGCCTATGAATACGCACCGCAGATTGTTTCGAACGGGTTATTAAGAGTTCAAAATTTTTCCAGCACGTTTTTACTCTTATACCTAAAAACCACATATACTTTAGAATAAAAAATTAAAATTACGTAGTTTCTTTGAACTATAATTTTTTTTAGATTAAATATTTTTTGAAAAGTTTCAGCGTGATAAATTAAAATGCATCAGCTCTACTGAGCTATTATTTATGAATATGCAGTTGCAAAACAAATTCAGTTGCCTCACACTTTGAGTGTTCGATATAAACAACTCTAGACAAAGTCTGACAAGTAATAAATTCATATAAACCAAGAAATTGGACTGACAAATTACATGTAACTTAAACTGCATCGCTTGAGAGTTTGATCTGAGAAGAGTTAATTTTGGCTCAAATTTTCAAACTATGCAGTTTCAATTATATGTACGGAAACTAATTATTGAACCAAAGACATGAACATTACATGCATCATCTTAAATTCATTAGTTTTTAAATTTCGGATCATGAGCGCTTTGTGGGATTCATTCGTTTTTAATTTTCGAACCATAGTTTGGAGCGGTTTGCGAGATTCCTGTTCAAACGGTTACCCCAAAACGGAATTTTTTTTTTTTTAAATTATTCAGATATTATGCAAAAACTAGTAGATTGATTACTAACACACTTATTTCTACGTGAGGTTCTTAGGTACCTCAGCAAACTTTATCAAAATTATAAATAGATTCATGCATATTCTCATTTAAATTATATACACTTTTATTCGATTAAAAGAAAACCATGAGAGAACCGACTGAGAATGTTGACTGTGATTTGACAAAAATAATTGAACGATGAGGTTTTTGAGCTACATTGTGGTTTTTGAGCTACAATGAAGGCGTCTGTCAGATCAAAGACGAGTTATAGAACAAAAAGGATCAAACTATGGGTTAATCTGGGTTAATCATTGTGATATAATTTGAACAGGGTCAAATCATGGGTCGAATAGGATTAAATCATGGGTCGGCAAGTCAAAACTAGTGGAACATGCTTCTACTGGTCAAATTTTTTTTCAGAGTATAAAACGTTTTTAATAGAGAATTGAGCTCTTAATTTCTATTGGAATCAAAAAATTTCATTAGGTTGTTCCACTCGGTTATAGTCAATTTGGAAAAACGAGCAATTAACTTCTACTGGAATCAAAGAATACCAATAGATTGTTTCACTTGGCTACACTCAATTGAGTCAATTCACAATCCGCGGGGAGGGCGATTGAGCAGGGCAAGGAAAAGAGAAGGAGCAAAGTGTTCTAGATTGTTCTGATATAAACAACCCTCGGCAAAGTCAGAAAGTAAATTATCCAATTAGACCAAAAAGTTAGACTGAAGAAGTACATGCTAATTAAACATGATAGCTTGAAAACTTTAATAAAAAATAACGCTTCAAATACAAATGTTTTGTCCAAAGACATGAAAATGAAAATTGCTTAGCATCAAAAACTTGGCATGAATTATTAATATGATTAAAATTTTGCCTCATCATATGTCATATGACTAACCAAGGTCATTTTACTTTCTTCCATCTCATTTCTCATTTGTTGTTATTTTTCCGAACAAAATGTTGAGCGTTTTGCAAATTTTGTGTTCAAAAAGTTACTCCCAAGTGAAATACTTTTGGCTTTTTACTCAATAAAAATTTATACATAAGCTTCTAACGTACTTCAACAAATTTGATTTTAGTTTCTAATTTGATCAGTTTTTTTTTCTACTAGAGGTATGAGCGAAAAAGTTTTTAGCGTCAAAAACAATTTGGAACCTCAACCATATCAACCATATCAAGTTTTGCCTCATCATTTATAGTATTAATCATCATGGTCATGTTACATCATCTTATATTTTATTGAGTTTTTGATCACAGACAGGAACACAAAAACTGTTCACCATCAAAACTATGTTTTAAAACCGTGCACTGTTTGATTTTAACCTCATCAAATGTAGTATGACTCATCAGAGTTTAAAAAAATCAGTTTATAGTTTATGGGTTGTTTATTTTCCGACCATAGTTATGAGCAAATTAATGCCAAGCATTGAACACTATGTTTTAAAAGTTTTGCTTTTTTCAAGTGATGCCGCGTCATATGTAGTATAAATTATCAGGGTCATATTACTTCATCTTATATCACATAATAAATTGATTAATTGATCACAAGCATGAACATAAAAGTCGTTCACCGTGATAAAATATGTGTGAAAAAATATGCATCGATCAAGTTTTGCCTCATCACTTTTAGTGCGACTCTTCAAGGTTGTGCTACATCATCTTATATCTCAATGTTGTCGATTATTCTGACCATAGTTATGAGATGACTGAAATTTTTGCTTTGTACAAAGTTTGCCGCATCATATGTAGAATGAACAATCAGGCTCATGGTACATCTATTTACATCTCAAAAAATCTTTTTCATCACAAGTTTGAAGACACAACTTGCTCAACACCAAAACAAAAGCTTGAAAGAATATGAACCGTTCGAATTTTACCTCATCATATGCGGTAGGAGTCATCATGTTCATCTTAAATTATCATATATCTCATTAACTGTTTATTGTTTGACCATAAAAATGAATATAAAAATTGCTAACCATTATTAACAGTATGTGAAAAAAATACGCACAGTTCGATTTTTGCCTTATGATTTGTTATATGACTCACCAAGATCATGTTATATCAGCTTATAGCTCATTAGCTGATTTTTTGACCATAAGTTTGAACAAAAAACTGCTCAGCAACAAAAACTCTGTTAGGCATTGTTCAAATATTGCCTCATCATTGGTAGCATGAATCACCAGGTTTAAAATACATCATCTTAAATCTCAATAACTATTAATTTTTGAGCACAAACATGAACACTAAAAAGTCTCACTTTCAAAAATTGTTTTTAAACAATTAAGCGTTGTTCACGTTTTGCCTCATAATATGTATTAAGACTTATCATGGTCGAATTAAATCACCTTCATCTCAAAAATTATCAATTTTTGGGTCAGAAAAAAGAACATAGATGTTGCTCAAACAGAAAAACTATGCCTAAAAACAGGTTTTTTAGAGTATTTTTCTTCAAATTCTGTAGTATGGCTCATCAAGGTCAATTTAAAATATCAGCTATCTGTTTATTAAGGGTTCGGAGCATGAAGACACGAATAAAACACTTTTTCTATATCAAAAATTTCGATTAAAAAATCATCGGTCGGTTTTGCGTCATCAATTTTGATAATTGATATGACTAATCCTGTTCACTTTGCATCACTGAATATCTCTAATACTACTAATTTTTTCAAGCAGCTTTGAATCATGCCTCATTAAGGTCATGTTATAACTTTTAATAGCTCAGTTTGATTAATGTTTTGGTCGAACCTTTGAAAAACAAAACTGATCAGCCCCGAGGAAATTTTAAAAACAAACAGTTTAAATTACTCATTTTTCTATCATAATAAAAAAATATGACTCAACAAGTTTATGTGATGTTATTTTTTATTGCGATGCTTTTCAATTTTTGGAGCAAAAACAAGTTACCTTCTTTTTTAATTGACCAACTATTAATTGGTGAACAAAAATTCAAAACATGATCAGCATAAAAACTGAGCTTTTTGAGATTAGGAAATTAAACTCTTACCTCTTTGATTATTGATTCTTAACCGCAACAATATAATAAAAATTTCTGATTGAAAAATTATTTATGAAAACACGAAAACAATTTTGTTTCCTAAACTCGACAGGACTTAGAATGTTTTGTATTTTTTCATATTTATTCATATAGAAGTTCGCAATAAACCAATTTTTCCAAATAATTTCAACAAGTGTTTTTTATCTAACTCAATTAATTTTAACAAACCAATATGAAACTAAAAATGGACGCAATATGCTCATGAAAAAACTTTTATTATATTCAAACTCAGTAG